>NW_026714218.1:0-48463 GCF_029784015.1 Lycium ferocissimum
CCGGCCACCTAGCCCCTTATTTCTTTTTTTTTTCATGAATTATCTACTTTCCAAAAATAGAATACTTTCCAAAAATAGCTTTTGACCCCAAATGTTTCCTTAGTATTTCCATGCCAATAAAATCATACACAACTTATGCTCTTAAAGCAAACAAAAGTCTCTACTTCGTATCTCGGAATGGTCTTGTCCCCAACTTATCGTAATTCACTCATATTGTCCCATTGTTCAAAACACGGGATATAACAAACAAGCAGCCCTCTTGACATGTGTCCCCACTCAACCAAGCACCAATCATATCTTAGTGGGGCCCACTTAGTGGTCTAATTAGGATAATTAATCATTAATCCCCTCTAATATTTCTACACTAATAATCTGATCATGGTTAATTAATTTCCCCACTTCACTAATGTTTCTACACTAATTGTAATTAATAAGCAAACCGTGCATTAGTAAAATCGGGATTAGAAAGTCCTTGTCTCATATCTCAAAAATAATCTTGTCCTTGAACTTATGTCGATTAGCTTACGAATAATCCAACGTACAAAAATACGGGATATAACATCCTTCCTCCCTTTGGAACATTCGTCCTCAAATGTTAAACTAGTCCTGCACTCCCAATACTTCCTTAAATGTTCTTTTATTGAAGTATGCCCTTCACATGCCTCTTTCGTTGGTCGATTCCCTTCAATTTATAATAATGCATTCCAGATTTCTAAGTAACCATTCCCATAATATTTTCTCTTTCTGTTGCTTCTCGAGGTAATAATTCCACGTCGTTGTCTTTACTCTCCTCCTTATTTCGCAGTTGGTTGACAGTTGTATTGTGAGGTCTTCCGCTAAAATCATACTCTCTCCCTGGTGCACTTAGTCATAATTCGACTCCTTCTCTTTCTATAGGTTACTCCCTTAAGATGTATCGTCCACTTTTTCTTACCTCTTAATCTTTACATAAGATTTTATAATGCGTAGACGTCCCTCATTGATTTATTAGACTTTACAATCCTTGGAGTGTTTCATGCTTCTGGTAACCTGTAGACCCTTCACAGACTCTACGAATAAAATGAAATTTTTCCAAGGTGTAACATTATTTTACTTTAATAACCTTACATTGCTTTGCTATTCCAGTCCAGATTCTGGAATCTTCAGCCTCATGTATCCTTTCTCGACTTCTTTAAAAGACTTGAACTGTCACTCTACTTTTTAGCTCTTAATCTCAATCCTTAGAGTTGGCTACCAAGTAGCGCGGGAGTTCCCTCATATAATAACTTTACATAGCTGCTCTGTGATCCGTCTATTATTAACTGGTATAATTCTGAAAGAATTTTTGACTTGACATGTAAATTCACTACCTTCTAGTAACCAGCTAGTTCTGATCGTCTCGCTTAAACCATTTTATAATTCCCTTAATCCAACTTGTAACACTCCAGGCATATTATCTCGTGTCACTTCTTTATCTTTAATTCAAACTTCTTCTATTGCTTCTTTACTCAGATTTTGCTCTTAATTCTCCTAGCTAACTGCTGGAGCTCACGGGCTAACTCTCTTTTCTCTGGCTGAACATCACATAAACTTCCCATAGATCTACAACTGAGAGCATCAGCCACAACGTTCGCCTTCCCAGGATGGTATAAAATGTTAACATCATAATCTTTTTGTCACACTCAAATTTCCGATAGGGCATGATGGGCACCCGACCCTTACTTAGGGCCGAGCGAACCCGCTGACTCTCGTTACACTCATAATCATGCTGGGCCCTTAAATCATGACGGAATGCATAAGGAAAGCTTTTCGAAGAACAATATGCTTTTCATCTTTTTCAAATCAAATAAAATCTGTAACATATGAAACTTGTAACACAATGCATAATAATACATCGGCTTACATAGCCGCTTACAAAACTGACATCTTATATACACGACACTGTCTGCAAAGTCTCTAACATGACTCCGGATACCATAACAAAAGCACTCTGACTCGGTAGCACTCCGGGAGGAAATGGAGCTCGCCAATCCAGCTGGAATATCTTCTAATCATCTGCATATACCTGCGTGGCATGAAACGCAGCCCCCCGAAGAAAGGGGGTCAGTACGGAATATGTACTGAGTATGTAAAGCATGAAATACCGTAAACAAGATCATACTGAAAGAAGGAGTGTAGCAAATCATAAGGCTTGCTTTGAAACATAAATCATGCATGTCAATAGCATGTCAAATTCATTATGGAACTGAGAAACATAATTAGATAATCATCTTGTACATATGCATAGATATAACGTGCCCCGCCCCAGCGAGGGACGCGGTAAGTAAAATCATCATATACATATATATATATATATATACCGTACCCGGCCCTCTAGTGAGGGACTCGGTGAAGTAATCATCATAGCATCATGTCGTCATATGCATCATGTCATCACATATATATATATATATATATACCGTACCCGCCCTCTAGTGAGGGACTCGGTGAATAGAATCATCATATGCCATCCTGGCCGCCATCCCCACATCATCACATCATCATATCATCATATATAAATATACCGTACCCGGCCCTCTAGTGAGGGACTCGGTGAACAATGCAGTGGAGTGTGCACAAATACGTACCCGGCCCGGGACTCGGTGAAAGACATATTGAGCTTTGCACGAGCAGAGTAGTGAGAAACCATATGCACATAAATCATCATTACAGACTCAATGGATAAGTAAGTAGTCGACGCTCGAGAGTCAAAACGGTAATCATATTAAGTCATTCGAAAAGTCGTCAAGACTAAACAAAGGAAAAATCTCGGGGACCACGGATGTGCATCAAACCAATCCGGGCCCGCCCATGAAAGTTAAAGTCATTATACGTTATAGAACTTTCTACGAACGTGTCAAAGCAATCCGGTTCTGTCTATGAAAGTTACAGACATTTTTGGACATAGGATCCTTTAGGAACAAAACCGTTTATACAACATTTTAACTCCAATCATATCAAAGACATAAAGACCATAGCTTGACCATATTAAGGATGCCAACATTAAGAAGCAAATATGAATCATAAACATGCTCGGAACTTAAGAATGGAGTTACCTCGAGGCTCGTATCATAGCCTAATTACAACTAGGACATGCCAAAAGAAAGAAAGGTGAGCTTCACATACCTCGTCCGCTTCCTAAGCTAATCCAGGCCTAAGTCTCGGCTTCTCGAGATCTACAATAATGTCATTAAGTACCAAACATTAGCCATAAGCACTTAAGAATTCAATTCCAAGCTATCGCTTTATTTACAGAAATTCGGGCAGCATTTCCCCTGCAAATTCAACAACCCCGAGAATTCAACTCGGCCAATATCATCAACAACAATACCAACAACCATATTAATAACATTGACAATCAATTGAAAACGCGTTCTAACATAAGTAACTCCTTTCTACACAATTCAACAACATTCCAATTATGTTCAATTCAACTACGTACTTTCAAGCCAACATCAACGCTCACATGTTCAAGTAATAATCCGAAACCATTCAAATAAGATTCAAGAACATTTCAAGCAATCCGCACAATATTCAAATCAACCCAACCAATGTACCACATAACCCGAAACCTCCCAACTTCAATGGGAACAACAATAACATATTTCTTTCTTCCAAATTCATCAACTACACTAGCGATTCACACATTGACAACATCATTTTCATAAATACAAGAAACTATATTTAATTCACATTAGCTTCCATAACAAACCACAAACAACTATAACTTCAATTTGAACCATTAAACTTTCATTTGCATCATAGAATCCACAACACCACATCCCAAACATACTAAATAAAATTAGTTCTTCACTCCTACACAACACCACATATACACGGACAAGCTCTCAACAATTACAACTTCAACTTGAACCATTCAATACCTTCATTCTCATCACATAATCCATGACAACAACAACAAAAATACTAAGTAAAATCAATTCGCCATAACCTACCAAAAGCAGCCCCTATACGGCCAACATCAACATGCATAAATTTCATGATTTTCATCCATTTCCACATACCACAACATGTACAAACCATCCATAACACATGAAAAATAAGATTGAACCTTACCTTTCCCACTTGGTTCTTCACTCGGCTAGAGTTGTGTTTTGCAAGAAAGAAGAGTTTGCTTGCTCCAACAACTAACCCATGTTAATAAGGACCTTCCAATTAGTAGGAGAGCTAGAAGAAAATAATTTTTCTTGATCAATTCATGGTCTTCAATTTTTTTCTCACCATGGCCGAATGGCCTTCTTGCTTTTCTCTCCAAGCTTCTTGAATTTTCTAAGTGATGAAAATGATGAAGATGATTAATTAGTCATCACTTAACTACATATATTAAGCTTCTTGTGGGCCTTGGCCCACACCCCATGTGGCCGCCACTTATGGCCATTTTCATAAAATAGCCAACTTTCCATAATTAGCTTTTAACCCCAAATTTTCCTTAATATTCCATACCAATAAAATTATAAGCAACTTGCGCCTTAAAACAAATTCGGAAAAAAAAGAGCCTTGTCCATAACTTGTCGCAACTAACTTAAAATATTCCAACGTACAAATTACGGGATATAACATCCTTCCCCCCTTTAGAACATTCGTTCCTCAAATGTTCAACTAGTCTCATAAGGCATTATAAAGATCTCGGGGGGGGGGGGGGGGTTCCTTTATTACTATAGGATGCAGTTTCATCTACCAATCATATCTCTTCTTCACCTTCTCTTCAACTTCTCAGATCATTTCCTCCCTGTTATTACTCCGCCACAGTACCTTAAAAAAAGTCATGTCTTTAGTACGTAACGTGCTTACCTTACGAACAACATAATAAGGTCCAATATATCTCGGGTTAAACTTTTCCTTCTTGTCGAATCTCATTACACTTTTCACGGGTGATATTTTCAAACATACCCATTCGCCAGTCCGGAATTCTAAGTGTCGACGCGGATCGTCGTCATATGATTTCTGTCGTCTCTGAGCTACTAATAGCCGTTCCCTGCTTATATTATCATCAGCTGGTATCATCCTGAAGGAAGTTGGCATATAAATCTACCTTTTTCTAGCAGCCGGCTGGTTCTGATCATCTTGCTTAAATTATCTTGTAACCCCCTTTATGCAACTTGTAACCTTCTAGGCACATTGCCTCGTGTCATTTCTTTACCTTTAATTCAGACTCTTCTATTGTCCCTTTGCTCAGACCCTGCTCTTAACTCTCCTGTCACACATGCTGTTGTAATATTTACGCAAATATACGAAGGTGCTCAAATTAGCCCAAGAAATACCTTAGCGTGGCTTTGCTAATCCTTATGTTTTACCTTGTTCTCTCTTCTCTTATCTTACCACTGGTGCCGGGATAGTTCTGTGGTTCAACCATGGCCATGTCCTGTTTACCCTCAATACTAATTCTAGCTCGGTCATTTAGCTTGAACCACCTTTATACGACTTGTATGAAGTATTTTCATCTTAGTCACGATCTTTCTTTCTCCTGGTTAACTCTGCTCCACATATTCCTTCCGTCCTAACATTTGCTTGTAGCCTATCCTGCCATACTCTTTTCCCTTCCTTTATTCACTTCAGCGATATTCTCACTTCCTACTATAGGAGGTTTTCTATCTTTCTCCCTTGCTACTTATAGGTCACAGTATCATTAGCGACAACTCTATTGCCCACATCTTAGCCTCTAGTCCAGCATAGCAGTGTTATCTTTCACAATGTCTCTGTAAGTTACTCGTTATCACTCTCTTGTCGTATTCTCTTTTAAGCCTCCACTTCCCAATGTCATATCTTTTAAGATCTCTATAATTAATTCTCAGCACTATCTCAATTACCATCCTAGCTTCTACCCCTTTGCTAGCTTTTGGATCCTACTAACTTGTCTCAGCGGGGATTCTTACCTGTAGCCCAGGCATCCGTATCCAAGTTATTGTAGTGTCGATCGTCTTCATCTTACACTTGCATCTCTCGCACCCGCTTCCCCCTTTAGGGGTGTACTTATACCATTTTCCGTTTATGCTTTGCACTATGTCCGTATTTCCAGTCTCAATTAGGCGGCACTTTACTTCGACATTTTGATTCCCTTGCCTTCCATCTACTCACTTCCTTTCTTCTCCAAATATCATCGTATTAGAACTTTTCAAGCTTAACTTGTAGTGAAAACAGCATCAGCTTGCCTTGTAACATTTGTGCCCTTTATACTTGAACCTCGTTGCCTTGTCCGGTTAATGCCTTCCACATACCGCCACGTTGATTACCGGAATACACACATCCGCGGATATAACCATATACGGGATATCATATACATACGTATACATATATTTACTACCATCTCACTTACAAAATATTTCCAAACACTATTCCAACTCACCCTAATTCTAGAGCTGTGATGCACCTTCTTTCTCTTTACCGGTCTAGTCCGTCTCGGCCTACACGACCTCTTGAGGTTTCCGCCCACTCTGTATATCCTAATTACCCTTAGGCTACTCTAGCTTTCCATTCGGCTCCCCCCGTGCCTCGACTTCATAGGATTTGTAGTACACTTCCCAGGGGGTTACCCATCCTAAAATTGCTCTCATTCCAGCACGCTTAACTTTGGAACTCCGATGAAATACAATGCTTTAATGCTGATATGATCGCATCCACTTCATCGCATGACCTTCAGCACATAATCCGGAGTAAGTGAAGCCTTTGCGATTTCAACACGCTCTCATAACACAATTACTATTTTAGCCCTCCTTTGGTCCTCAGTATTCGCTTTCCACCTGTAAATATGATTACTTTTCGTCCTAAACTTCCAGATCCCCGATGGCGATGAACTCACTTTGATCATCATTACTTATAAATACTCGATTATCGGCCTTTGAATTTCTGCTCTTATTTTACCTCGTTCCTCATCCTTCCTATAATTGAGTCTTTCACATTTCCGCCACTTATAGTACTCGTATCCTTGGCTACACATGTCATGGTCTCTTACTACACTGCTATCTCGCTTTCTTCTTATTTCCTTCTATCAGTTTCTCTTTCTTTCCTTACACTCGTTATCATTTCCGTGATTATATAACCCCTTATTCCAAACTTCCCCTACAGAACTTGATAAGCCTTCCTTATTCATTCTATAGCTCGCTTTTCTGTTTCACACTTGCCTTTATATTCTAGCTACATAGATCACACCGTAGCTTTGGCCACCTTCTTACTCGGCTTTACTTATTTTCACAACAATCCTCATTATACTCACGTAGATATCTTATTCGTGATCAATCCTATATGATAATACTTCTTAACCCTTTACCCTTTCTGGTCCACTTTATTTCTAATATCTCACAAGCTGTCTTATCAACACTGTCACACCCCGACCTTACTAGGGTGTGATGGGCACCCGACCTCACATCCGGAGCCGAGCGAACCCACAGACTCTTATTACGCACATAAATTTTTTTTTTCCAAATAAAGATAAAATGCAAAATATAACTTTCAGAAATAATTCTTTTCGTTGCTTTCAAATTATATAAATTCTGTAGTCAAACAAAACCAATCACACATGACGTATCGGCTGACGGAGCCGCTGTTGCATCGACAACCATTACCCACGACGCCGTCGCAAAGTCTCTAACACCGATCCGTAAATCATAACGGACAAACTCGACTCAAAGAAAGACCGGGAAAATGGAGCTTGCCATCTCTCGCCGGAACATCTTCTATAATAACTTCACTCATCCGCGCAGTTCGCGCGGCATGAAACGTGTACCCCGAAGAAAGGGGGTCAGTACGGAATATGTACTGAGTACGTAAGGCATGCAATACAGAGAAACAAAACTATAACTGAAACGTACGTAACTATCGTGTACATACGTTATTCGTAATAGCGTACGCTTACCTCCCGTACGCAATTCATACATACCGTTTCATATACTAAAAAGTATACGTAAAATAGATGGATCAACCAAGATACCAAAATGCTTATTTTGCAATCACCGATCGCGTGTCCGAAGAGGTGCGGAAAATACGTAACGCACGGGTGATGTCACACGTCGACGGAGTACGTAGTATACGTAATATTCGTATAAAATCATATATCGGATTTAATGCCGAACATACGGAATATTCAGGTTGTATCATATAACGGACAAACTACGAACACACGTAATGTTCGTATATCGACATATATCGGACAAAATACGTAATGCACGGAATGCTCAGATGATATTATATACTGCATATGCATAAAACGTGTCCCGGCCCTCTGGTAAGGGACTCGGTGAATAGGATCATATAAAGCAGACTCATATGTCATATATGCAAATAACGTGTCCCGGACCTTTTGTTAAGGGACTCGGTAATGTAGAATCACGCATCGTAATCCCGTACCAATTATACATAACGTGTCCCGCCCCCATCGCGGGTCTCGGTAGATAATATCAAATGCCATCCTGGCCGCCATCCCCGTATCATCATAAACACACAGATAACGTGTCCCGGCCCGCAAGTACGAGGGACTCGGTGAATAATGCAGAGAAGTGCGCACGAGATCATGTCCTGGCCCGGACTCGTTGAATCGAATCATACCGTAAAGTACGCACGAGAACATAACATGCCCCGGCCCGGACTCAAAGAAAGATACATTGAGCCATGCACGAGCGTAGTCGTGAGAAACCATATGCACATAAATCCGGACTCGATGGATACGTACACTTACCGACATATGAAGATCCGTAAGCAAGTTTCGGGTCCTTCCGAATTAGTATCGAAAGTTATGGACATTTGAAGCGCGGAAACCTCTTCGGACTTTTCAAGCGATCCAGATCGTGTATGAAGAACATTAAAGCTCACAGAGAATGTTCATATCAAAATACTTGTATCAAATACTTATGTCACAACACTTATATCCGAATACTTATATCGTAATTTCTATTTCGAATATTGACATCGTAGTGCTTATATCAAAATATTCATATCGATCATTCGTGTTTCGAGTGTTTATATCCGGATAGTCAAACCGAAATGCTCATATCCGAGTTACCGTATACTTATATTAAATTCGAAACGAAAGTCAAAGGTTTCCTTAGTTATCTTACTGGGACATAAGGCAAATAGAACAAGATAATTAGGTCTGGGGATTGTGGGCCCACTTCGGGTCAAGTCGGGTAACGAACATAAAAACATGGTCATTATGTCTCATTAGACTATCCTCGAAGATTTCAAGGCATTCCACTTTCGTTTTCAAAAGTTACGGACGTCTGGACATTTCTTTTACAATAAAGCATAAATTAGTTAGTTCAATTCTATTGAATGAATAGTAACTAAATTCAACCTCGGACTTCTAGAATTGGAGTGGTCCCCGAAGCACGTATTCAAGCTTATTACATCTAGGACATGCCAAAGAAAGAAAGGGTAAGCCTTACATACCTTTTCCGCTTCTTAAGCTTCTCCAAATCCCTCCAAGTTTGCCAAAATGTCGCAATTTGGTCACATTTACCAAATATCAACCATAAAGCTTTAAGAATTCACTCTTAACCAACACTTGTCTTAATCTTCCAAATAAGTTCACTTATTTTCTGCCGAAATTTCGGGCAAAAGCATCTCCCCGTAAATACACCGTCCCGAGAATTATGGCTCGGCCCAAATTCAATAACAATCCGAGAATGGAACTCGGCCACATTATTAACAACAATTCCAACAATACTCATAATGATTCCATATCACCTGAGTCCTCCAACTTCGACAAACAATATCATCAACACACTTTTATCTTCCAAATTCATAAACTTCCTCAACAATACACACATTAGCAAAATTATATTTATAAATAAAGAAACAACACCAAGGTCATATTGGCTTTCAAATCAGCCCGTAACCATTCCAACATCAATTTAAACCATCAAATTCTCATTTTCATCCTAGAACATATATCCACAACGATCAAATTGCTACATAGAAATTTGTTCATTTTTTTTCCTACACAACATGCACACCACACGGCCAACAACACAACTTGCATAGTTTCATTTATTCCATCCATTCCTTCACTCTACAACGTATACAAATCATCCATAATATCAACAATAATTAAAATACTAAATAAAACAATTGAATTATTGCCCTTGCAAACCATCCATGCACACGGCCAACCTCATGCATTCACAACAACAACCTTTCCAAAATCATTCAACTCCCATTACCAACATAGTATCTACTACAATGACAACCAAACACTAGATAAAATGATTAAAACATGATCCCAACACACACATATACATGCACGGCTTGTCCTTGCAAACTCACGGCCACCCCATACACTTCCATAACACATGAATTTCATTCATTTCCACACTTCACCACATGCACAAACCATTCCAACATATAAAAGAGAAATAAAACTCACCTTTTTCACTTAGTTCTTCAACATGACCTAGGTGGAGAATTGCATGAACAAAGGCTTGGCTTGCCCCAACAATTGTTCCATGATGTTTAGCACCTTCCAAAGAGTGGAAAACATAGAAGAAAATAATTTTTTGTGAAGAATTTCTCATGGTCCATTTCCCACATGCTTGGCCGAATAGGCCTTTTCCTTTGCTCTTCATCTTTCTTTTTTTTTTTTGTTCTTGAATTAGAAGGCAACTCATATATATATAAGTATATCTCCAAGCATGTGAGGGGGCACATGCCCCTCTCTAGAATTCTCTTGAATTTTTTTGAATTTTTTTAAAAGGATGACTTATGTTTGTCATCTTTTCTTTCCTTTTTTTTTTTTTGGGTCACATGGCCAATATGGCCCCTTTTTGGAATGTTCATGAACCCTTTTGTAAAATTCCCGTTTTGCCCCTCGACTTTTCTCAATATTACCATTTTGCCCCTAGCCTTCCGCATTATTTTCATAGCCCATTTTGCAAATTTTTTCTTTTCGCCCTTAACCTCTCACAATATTTCCATACTAATAATAGTCATGAATAATGTTTAAATCATACATTAAAATAATTTCTTGAAAATGCTCTCGTCACTCCACGACTACTTCGAAATATCCGAACGTACAAAGCACGGGCTATAACAAACACATTCATATACATCACAATTCTTTTCCTCTATACTCTTGTCTTAATCATACTATTACTTCTTTTAGCTATAAGCCCGTCATAATTCATCCCTTCTTATCAATTCAGTCGGTATCTTAATATAACTCTCTACCAAAGTTTGCCAGCCTTTTCTAAATCGTCTCTTAGTATCACAAGCCCTTTCCAATGTCACACCCCGACTTTACTAGGGTGTGATGGGCACCCGACCCCATATTCGGAGCCGAGCGAACCCTCGGACTCTTAGTACACGCATGTTCTCTTGGAATCATAAGACAAAGTAAAGTAAAATACATAGTAAATTTTTTTTAAAAAAGTAAATAACACATCAACCAGTGGGACTCTGTTTTTAAGCTAACGCTCTAGACCCACGACTCTGTCTGCAAAGTCTCTAACTGTAATCATGGACCATAGCACGTGTATGTCGACTCAAAGAACTCTCCAGCAGTGAGTGGAGCTTGCCAACATTGCTGGAACATCCGCTATAATGACTTCTACCGTCCGGGGGTACCGCGCGCATGAAACGCAGCCGCCCACAAGAAGGGCGTCGCACGAACAATGTACCGAGTATGTAAGACATGAATAATAACATGGTAAGAAATGTATGCATGAACAACAACCGCATAGAAACATAGAACATGTCATGTCAAGCTGTGACCTGCACATAGGGATCATATACTGCATGGAGAACATAGAATATATCATAGAATATCGGAGTAACCTGTGCATATGAGTGCCCCTGGGGGCGGATGTCATGCATGCTTACTTGGTCATATCAGGTCATAGTATCACAATATATCATAGCTTAGCATAGTATATCATAGTATCACAGCATAGCATAGTATATCATAGTATCATAGCATAGCATAGTATATCATAGTACCGAATATATCGGCCTGCCCACATAGTGTAATTCCCGCGTCCGGGCATCCCGCGTCCGGGATGATATCAAGTCAAGTACGGATACATGCACCGTGAGTAACCCAGCGCCTATAGCGTCCGCTCTCTTTTTCCCGCCTTCCCCGAATACGCTTTTTTTAAATATCTCTATATATATATATACCATAGCATGCGGGGAGCCCAAAGGAAATCGTGTCCATCGGAGTGACGTAAGGTCGGACACCTCCGATCGCATTATGGAGTAATCATGGACGCTTTGTCTCACCTTGGAAGAATGATAATCATAAGGCGAGACTATCAACATAGAGCATATCATAGTATATCGGATCATAGGCATAGCATATCTGACATCATAGAATCATAGTTGTCATAGAACCATAGTCATCTTGGAATCATGGTCATTATAGGATCATAGTCATCATAGAGTCATGGTCGTTGTTTAGGTCATAAGAAAAACTATCAATGTTGTAAAACTTAGTTTTTGAAGAAAAAGAATATTTTGGAAAACACTTGTAAACTTTTAGGAAGGAAAATCATGTTTTGGAATCGAGGGATTAGTTAAAACAATTATGCTTTAGTAGTTAAAATAATAACCAAAAACTTTTCTTAACTATAGAATGAAAATAAGTCAAAGGGGACAATAAGAAAGAATTCGGGAATAGTGGGCCCGCCTCGGTCGAATGAGGCGGCGTAGACAATTTACATGTAGTACGTTTCATAGTATTGCTTATGGAAGCCTTAGAGTGATCGGTCTTATTCTTGCACGTACTAGGGTGTTTCGACCTTTCTTACACCTTTCGGGGCTCTTTTGGTTCAATGTTACTGAATGAATAGTGACTATTTTTCAACCGCGGATTTCGGGAGTTAGAAAGGTTCCCGAGGCGCGAAACCGGGACTACATATCTAGGGCATGCCAAGAAAGAAATGCAAAGTCTTACATACCTTTTTCCGCTTCTTGCCGGGCTCCAAATCTCCGTCCCAATCTCGCCGAAATCTTTACTTTGGTCAAGCTTACCAATTACTATTCATAAGATTTGAAACTCTAATCTTGAATTGGTTCTTGTCTGCCGAAACTTCGGCAAAGACCTCCCCCGTAAATATATCATGCCGCCAAGTTAAACTTGGCCGATTTAAATCAACCAACAACCCGGGAATGCAACCCGGCCAAACTAACAACATTACCAACAATTATATTAACCATTTCAATCAACACTTCAATATTCAATTCAAGTAACCTTCATGCCTTCCAACTAACACCAATGGTCATTCGTTTAAGTATTATTCCGAGGCCATTCAAACATGATTTAAGAACATCTCAAGCATTCCATATAATATTTCGTACAACCCAAACCATAGACTGATTTTCCCGAACCTTCAACTACATTAAGACATCAACGATACATTTCTTCCTTTCAATTTCATAAACTATCCCAACAATTTCATATGCTAGCAAGATCATTTCCATAACATTACAACATGGTCTTCATAAATTCAATAAACCATAACAAGATCATATTTACTTCAAATCAGTCCACACAACACAACTTCGACTTGGATCATTAAACCTTTATTTTTTTCCAACATAAAATCCACCACAAGCAACAACCAAAATACTATATAAAATTAGCTCATCATACTTCATCAAAACAGCCCCTACACGGATTAGTTTCAACACATTACAACATGCACAACCATCCATAATACAACAATCCGTCATGCTAAATAATTTAGTTCATCAATTCCATACCAAACTACATATACTCGGCCATACAACAACGTCCATAACTTGGTAATTTTTGTTCATTTCTATACACTACAACATCCACAAACCATTCATAACATGTAAAGAAGATTGAATCATACCTCCTTTGCTTACTTCCAACTCACGGCTAGGATTAGCTCTTTGCACAACGAATGGTTTTCTTGCTCCAACAAGTGTTCCATGGTGTTTAGCATCTTCCATAGAGTAGAAAACATGGAAGAAAATAATTTTTCTTGGCCAACTTCCCATGGCCAAATTTTTTTCCTCTTGGCCGTGCACCCCTCAACTCTTGCTCTCTTCATTTTTTGTTTCTTTTTTTTTTTCTCCTCTCTTGGATGAAGACTCTTATGTCTTACAATGCAAGCCTACACATATATATATGTGGTTAGTAGAGGCATGTGAGGGGCACATGCTATTTTCTAGATTTTTCTTTTCTTTTCCTTTTCTTTTAATTTCTAGAAATTTCCTTTTCTTTGACTTAGTCTAAAATAAAGATGACTTGCTTAGCCATCTTCTAATTTTTTTCTCTACAATTTCGTCCACCCTTGCCCTTCTCATGAAATTACTATTTTACCCCTCGACTTTTCTCAATATTACCATTGTGTCCCTAGCCTTCCGCATTATTTCCACGGCCCATTTTGCGAATTTCTCTTCTTGCCCCTGGCCTTTCCCAATGTTCCGTCCAATAATGTTCATAAATAATATTCATAACCAACTTACTAAAATAATTAAATTTTTTTTTTGAAGATGGTCTTGCCCTTAACTTCCCGCAAAAATATTCCGACGTACAAAAATGCGAGGTGTAACATCCAACTTCTTTTTACCATATCGATATCGACCTCCTAATTATTATTATCCTCAATTCAGCAAGTAACTTCTTTCTCGATGTCGGCCGTACTCGTAGCTTAGTCAAATATTATCATTACTATTGGCACGACCTTTCAAGACATTTTACAAACCTATATCTCATTCTTTCTTTGTTTCTGGAAAAATTTCGGCAGAGTTTCCTCTAGATTTCTTACTATCTCAAAACCTGCACGCAGAAAATACCAACAATGCCTCACAGGGCCAACACATATATGTATATATATCATATCATATCACGGCTACACTGGGCTCCCATTACCAACAACAGTATGAAGATGATAAACTTACCTCATATGCCCAACTCAAACTGCACCTGTTACACTTTCTTGTTTACTTTTCCTTTTTAATCTTCAACTTGTATTTCAATCGTACTTCAATATCTTACCCAACATATATCCTTCATACCTTTGCTTACCTACGTACTTTGTAACTTCTAACAAGATCAATCGCTTTCTTATCGATGTCATTCTCCCCCGCTGCAATCGAAGGTTAGTGCAAGTAATCTCATTTCCTATGACTTGGCTCTATGGCACGATCTAAGATGTGAAAGAAGAGAAACCACCCTAAATGCCCCGTAGCCTCCTCGTTTATAAATGTGGTGCGCTTCACACCATAAATGTGACTCCCATCGGACACGACTTTGCGTACAACCCCTAGGACGAATCGCTCTGATACCAATTTGTCACACCCTAATTTCCGATAGGGCGTGATGGGCACCCGACCCTTACTTAGGGCCGAGCGAACCCGCTGACTCTCGTTACACTCATAATCATGCTGGGCCCTTAAATCATGACGGAATGCATAAGGAAAGCTTTTCAAAGAACAATATGCTTTTCATCTTTCTCAAATCAAATAAAATCTGTAACATATGAAACTTGTAACACAATGCATAATAATACATCGGCTTACATAGCCGCTTACAAAACTGACATCTTATATACACGACACTGTCTGAAAAGTCTCTAACATGACTCCGGGTACCATAACAAAAGCACTCTGACTCGGCAGCACTCCGGGAGGAAATGGAGCTCGCCAATCCAGCTGGAACATCTTCTAATCATCTGCATATACCTGCGTGGCATGAAACGCAGCCCCCGAAGAAAGGGGGTCAGTACGGAATATGTACTGAGTATGTAAAGCATGAAATACCGTAAACAAGATCATACTGAAAGAAGGAGTGTAGCAAATCATAAGGCTTGCTTTGAAACATAAATCATGCGTGTCAAATTCATTATGGAACTGAGAAACATAATTAGATAATCATCTTGTACATATGCATAGATATAACGTGCCCCAGCCCTCTAGTGAGGGACGCGGTAAGTAAAATCATCATATACATGTACATATATATATATACCGTACCCGGCCATCTAGTGAGGGACTCAGTGAAGTAATCATCATAGCATCATGTCATCATATGCATCATGTCATCATATATATATATATACCGTACCCGGCCCTCTAGTGAGGGACTCGGTGAATAGAATCATCATATGCCATCCTGGCCGCCATCCCCACATCATCATGTCATCACATCATCATATCATCATATATATATATATATATATATATATATATATACCGTACCCGGCCCTCTAGTGAGGGACTCGGTGAACAATGCAGTGGAGTGTGCACGAATACGTACCCGGCCTGGGACTCGGTGAAAGACATATTGAGCTTTGTACGAGCAGAGTAGCGAGAAACCATATGCACATAAATCATCATTACAGACTCAATGGATAAGTAAGTAGTCGACGCCCGAGAGTCAAAACGGTAATCATATTAAGTCTTACGAAAAGTCGTCAAGACTAAACAAGGGAAAAATCTCGGGGACCACGGATGTGCATCAAACCAATCTGGGCCCGCCCATGAAAGTTAAAGTCATTATACGTTATAGAACTTTCTACGAACGTTTCAAAGCAATCCGGTTCTGTCTATGAAAGTTACAGACATTTTTGGACATAGGATCCTTTAGGAACAAAACCGTTTATACAACATTTTAACTCCAATCATATCAAAGACATAAAGACCATAACTTGACCATATTAAGGATGCCAACATTAAGAAGCAAATATGAATCATAAACATGCTCGGAACTTAAGAATGGAGTTACCTCGAGGCTCGTATCATAGCTTAATTACAACTAGGACATGCCAAAAGAAAGAAAGGTGAGCTTCACATACCTCGTCCGCTTCCTAAGCTAATCCAGACCTAAGTCTCGGCTTCTCGAGATCTACAATAACGTCATTAAGTACCAAACATTAGCCATAAGCACTTAAGAATTCAATTCCAAGCTATCGCTTTATTTACAGAAATTCGGGCAGCGTTTCCCCTGTAAATTCAACAACCCCGAGAATTCAACTCGGCCAATATCATCAACAAAAATACCAACAACCATATTAATAACATTGACAATCAATTCAAAACGCGTTCTAACATAAGTAACTCCTTTCTACACAATTCAACAACATTCCAATTATGTTCAATTCAACTACGTACTTTCAAGCCAACATCAACGCTTGCATGTTCAAGTAATAATCCGAAACCATTCAAACAAGATTCAAGAACATTTCAAACAATCCGCACAATATTCAAATCAACCCAACCAATGTACCACATAACCCGAAACCTCCCAACTTCAATGGGAACAACAATAACATATTTCTTTCTTCCAAATTCATCAACTACACCAGCGATTCACACATTGACAACATCATTTTCATAAATACAAGAAACTATATTTAATTCACATTAGCTTCCATAACAAACCACAAATGACTATAACTTCAATTTGAACCATTAAACTTTCATTTGCATCATAGAATCCACAACACCACGTCCCAAACAAACTAAATAAAATTAGTTCTTCACTCCTACACAACACCACATATACACGGCCAAGCTCACAACAATTACAACTTCAACTTGAACCATTCAATACCTTCATTCTCATCACATAATCCACGACAACAACAACTAAAATACTAAGTAAAATCAATTCGCCATAACCTACCAAAACGTCCCTATACGGCCAACATCAACATGCATAAATTTTATGATTTTCATCCATTTTCACATACCACAACATGTACAAACCATCCATAACACATGAAAAATAATATTGAACCTTACCTTTCCCACTTGGTTTTTCACTCGGCTAGAGTTGTATTTTGCAAGAAAGAAGAGTTTGCTTGCTCCAACAACTACCCCATGTTAATAAGGACCTTCCAATTAGTAGGGGAGCTAGAAGAAAATAAATTTTCTTGATCAATTCATGGTCTTCAATTTTTTGCTCACCATGGCCGAATGGCCTTCTTGCTTTTCTCTCCAAGCATCTTGAATTTTCTAAGTGATGAAAATGATGAAGATGATTAATTAGTCATCACTTAACTACATATATTAAGCTTCCATGTGGGCCTTGGCCCACACCCCATGTGGCCGGCCACTTATGGCCATTTTCATGAAATAGCCAACTTTCCATAATTAGCTTTTAACCCCAAATTTTCCGTAATATTCCATACCAATAAAATTATAAGCAACTTGCGCCTTAAAACAAAGTCGAAAAAAAAAAAGCCTTTTTCATAACTTGTCTCAACTAACTTAAAATATTCCAACGTACAAATTACGGGATATAACACTTTCAACAACTCCAAGCATCGCCTCTGCTGTAAATTCAATTCTTTCTGCTTGAAAATATGCTGAAGGCTCTTGTTATCCGTATAGATATTCACATGAACACCATACAAATAACGTCTCCACATCTTCAATGCATGAATCACCGCAGCAAACTCAAGATCATGGGTAGGATAATTTTTCTCATGTTTTCGCAACTGCCTTGAAGCATAAGCAATCACCTTACCATGCTGCATCGACACACATCCTAAGCTAACGCCTGAAGCATCGCAATAGACAACATAGCCTTTCGATCCCTCTGGAAGTGTCAGGACTGGGGCAAAAGTTAATCTATTCTTCAACTCCTGGAAACTGCACTCACAAGCATCCGTCCATTGAAATTTAACTGCTGACTGAGTTAACTTAGTTAGTGGTGCAGAGATAAAAAAGAAAAACCATCTACAAATCTTCTGTAATAACCTGCCAAACCCAGAAAATTGTGAACCTTCGAGGGTGTTGTAGGCCTTGGCCAAGTCTTCACGGCCTCAATCTTCTGGGTATCCACCCGAATACCATCAGCTGAAATAACATGACCCAAAAAGGTCACTGAATTTAACCAAAACTCACATTTTGAAAATTTTGCAAATTACTCTCGAGTCCGAAGAACTCCAAGAACGGTGCGTAGATGATCCGCATGTTCTGCCTTGGACCGAGAATATACCAGGATATCGTCAATGAACACAATCACAAATAAGTCTAGGAAAGGCCTGAACACATTGTTCATTAAGTCCATGAATACTGCCGGTGCATTAGTTAGCCCAAATGACATTACCCGGAATTCGAAATGACCATATCTTGTTCTAAAGGTCGTCTTAGGAATAACTTCCTCCCTAACTCTCACCTGAGGATACCCGGATCTCAAGTCTATCTTTGAAAATCATTTGGCACCTTGCAATTGATCAAATAAATCATCAATCCTCGGAAGCGGATATTTATTCTTGATCGTCACCTTATTCAGTTGCCTGTAGTCAATGCACATTCGCAAGGTGCCATCTTTCAGTTGCCTGTAGTCAATGCACATTCGCAAGGTGCCATCTATCTTCCTCACAAACACGGGTGCTCCCCATGGGGAAGAACTAGGCCTAATAAAGCCTTTTTCAAGAAATTCCTTCAATTACTCCTTCAACTATTACTCCTTCAGTTACATCCCGTACTTCTGAAGAAGCACTTGTTAAATTTAAGCGTAAGTATGTCGAGCTATGGCTAAGTAAAATAACTTTGGAATACATGAAGCGAAGCATTATTAAGTATGTTTTATGAGTAAAGGATGTATACAAGGAATATCGGAAGATCCTACAATGAAATGAGTAAAAGAAATTGAGTAGTATGACTTTGGAGAAAAGATGGGCAAGGTTTCGTACGATAATTCTGGTCTAACTTAGGGAAGGAATATCTTTTAGAGTATGAGGAGTTTTGAGGTGAAACAAAAGCCTAAAAGGACATTCGGCGAGTTTAGTTTTCAATGCAATAAACCGCTCATCGATACGACATCGGAGTAGAGAATTATGAACGTTACAAGTTAGGCTGACAGCGCAGAACCGCGTGCTACAGTAACTGAGCTCCTATTTAAGACAAAAATTTAGTCTTTGGCTTCATTTTCGCCACTCCTCTCCACCAAAAAGCTCCCAAGAGACCCAAGAAACATTGAAGGATCATTTTTTTTAGCGGATTAAAGTAACGGGACTACATCCGAGGCTCGGGAAGCGTAAAGAGTTTAGTAGTTCCTGTTTGATACATCAAATCTTGACAGATCAAAGGATCCTATTGAAGATAAATAAGATTTGAAGTTCTTCCAACCTTGATTGAGGTAAGGATATTCCTTATTATTGATATTACGAATTGTATCAAGGAGATTTAGTTGTTAAAGCTTCGTAAAGTCGATTGATTGGTTGAGAAATTTTGTAAGCATCGTGTGGGATGTTTTATTGAGTATATTTTTGTATTGATGATGATGTTGTTGATGTTAGCGCTGTTGTTATTGTTGTTTTGTTGGTATTGTGATTTCGGGCTGGGGATATAAACGGGGGAGATACTGCCCAAATTTCGGCAAATTTTAAGAGGATTAATTTGAGGGCTTAAGACAAGCATATGGCCTAACAATAGTATGAATGATTTTATATGTAGATTACGAGACTACGAATAATCTTATGTAGATTGAAAGACAGAAAGTAAGTTGGAAAAGTCGAGAAGTAAGCTTCCAGGTATGTTAAGGCTTTCCCTTTCTTTCATTTTGGCATGATCCTATGACATGAGCGAACGAGTAATCGTGTCTCCATATTGCTCTACTCTTAGAAGTACTAAGAGTATCTCAGTTCTTGATGATCCTATACCCCTTGTTATGATTGTTGCTTCTGTTCATGGGTCCTGAGTTTTATATCATGATTATGTTAGTTCACATTCATGCATTGCATTCATTTACATATATGCATATTGACCCGTGACCAGAAGGCGTTATATACGCGTATATTATGTGTATATATATATATATATATATATATATATATGGGGTATGGGGAAATAGGTGAGGCGTTATATATGCATTACCACCTGATCAGCTGCTACACTGTGATGATGATTATGATGCCTGGCGGGTTGCTTGAAAGGGCCATTATGCTATTATGCCCGAAGGGGCCATTACGTTATTGTGCCCAAAGGGGCCTATATGGGATACGGATCGGGCCGTATGTTCCTCGGCACTATGACCTATGCATATCATACGCCCTCAGAGGCATTTTGAGTAAGCAGATGCATTCATATAGGTATGTTCAGATAGTCAGACATATAGATGCATTCATACGTATATATGTTCGTATAGTCGACATGGTGTATTGCCGCCGCTTAGCTTATGATTTTCAGATTTCATTCATGACTCCTATGTGTATGTTACTCTTCTGCCCTACATACTCGGTACATTTTTCGTACTGACGTCCCTTTTGCTGGGGGGGCGCTGCATTCATGCTGCGCAGTACGCGCATTGACAAAACTCCCTCGCAGACGCATTCTTGACATCCGCTGGTCGTGAGCTCCCTTTTGTTCGGAGTTGCCAGGTCTATGTGGAGTCTTTCTTTTGTGTTTATAGACGACGGGTGAGCCGAAGCCCTGTCCTGCCCATGACTCAGTTAGGCTTCTTTAGAGGCTTGTAGACACATGTACAGTACAGTCAGTCAGTCCGTGGCCCTGTGGCCCATCCTTTGATGCATAGTTACTTATTAGAGCCGTTTCGGCTCGTACAGTGGTTTAAGCAGTTTCGCATATATTCCATGAGGCGGTCGGACTGCATACAGTTATGGTTTATTTTTTAAGGAGTCGGCCAGACCGCAGAGAGTTATATGTATATATTTGTGTTGGGATTTTTCTGAGTGTAGGTGGCCACTCTAGGCCTATCCACGTTCTTAGCTAAATGTAAGTTTAAATGTTGGTTCGCCAGGGCCAGGTAGGCACTGGGTGCCGGTCGCGGCCCTCCAGATTTGGGGCGTGACACCTTCAACTCTTTCAACTCTGCAGGAGCCATTCTATAAGGAGGAATAGATATGGGCTTGGTATCCGATAGCACATCAATAGTAAAATCGATCTCCCGTTCAGGATGGAGGCCTGGAAGTTCATCCGGGAATACATTCGGAAACTCGTTCACCGCGGGAACAGACTGAAGAGTCGGCGATTCGGCTTCTATATCATGAACCCGGACTAAATGATAAATACAACCTTTAGCAATCATTTTTCTCGCCTTGAGATAGGAAATAAACCTACCTCTCGGGGACGCTGTATTTCCTTTCCATTCCAAAACTAGTTCTCCCGGAAACTGGAAGCGAACCATTTTCGTTCTACAATCAACATTTGCATAGCAAGAGGCCAACCAATCCATGCCCATAATAACATCAAAGCCCACTATTTTTAACTCATGTAAACCAACCATAGTACGATGATCACAAATCACAACTACACAATTTTTATATACTCGACTAGCTATTACCGGTTCACCAATAGGTGTCGATACCTCGAAAGGTTTGATTGACTTCGGTTTGACCCCAATCGACCCGTAATATATGGAGTAACATATGACAATATGGAGCCCAGATCTATCAATGCATATACATCAAGAGAAAATACCGATAATATACCTATAATAACATCAGGGGAGGACTCAAGATCCTGTCGTCTAGCCAAAACATAAATACGGTGTTGAGGACCACTATAACTGGGAGCTCCTCCTCTACCTCTACCACGGCTGACCAGCGGTTGTAAACCTTGCCCCAAAGGGCGTATAGATGATGAAGACCCGACTGCCGACCCTGAAGGCTTGGATCCTACCCGTACCACCAATCGAGGGGCAGTCACGCATGATATGACCTGGCCGACCGTATGTATAGCAAACATCTGAACTAATTGACACTGGCCCTAATGTGACTTCCCGCACTGAGAACATCGTGGCATGGGAGGCCTTGCCTAGCCCGAGTCCCCTTTGTAATGAGAACCTGAAGCTCTAAAACTCTAACTCGGCCCGGAGTGAGTAGATCTATCAAATCTCTGGCCCGTAAACCGTAGAGGCGCACTAGTCATAGAATGGCCTGAATGCCTAGAAAACTGCTATCTTTGCCCTCCCCTATACTCGCTAGCCGAACCCGAAGATCTAGCCCTCTTAGTATACCCTCTATTATGCTTGCGCTTACTTCTCGGCTGTTGTTGGCTTTCCTTTAAGTTCTAGGCATGGGCTTGAATGCGAGAAATATCTGAATTGTCCTGAAGGGATGCAGTCAAGCACTTATCCATTAAATGTGGCCCTAAGCCACTCACAAACCGATGCACTCGATCACCTATATCTGCTACCATGGTCGGAGCTTACCTAGCCAAAGAATTGAAGGGGAGACTATACTCTAAGGCACTCATACTTTCTTGCCTCAGATTTAAGAACTTATCGGCTCTAGCCCGCCGAACCTCAGGGGCAAGTAATGTCAAAGGAAAGCATCAACAAATTTTTGCCATATCGGGGGAGGTGCATTGACTCCCCTAGAAGACAACCAAACGGTATACCAATGAACCATAACATCTCATAGTCTATAGGAAGATAGCTCTACCGATTCAACATCGGAAACATGCAGTAACTGAAGTGTTCTCAACATTCCATCAATAAAGTTTTGAGGGTCCTCATCCGGCTTTGACCCGAAAAATTTCGGAGGGTTTAAGCTAATAAAATCATGGGCTCTTGCACTAACCGCCCTATCACCATGACCCATACCTTGCCGCTGGGCCTGAGTGGCAACCAATTGACTCAACAATTGAATGGGCTCTTTCATCTCTTGGCCCGAAACCTCTGGTCGAGGAGATGGGGGTGCTGGAGCTGGGGCTGAGACTCCCTCATGCTCCTTTGAAGCATGTAATGATTGAGAGGACTGAGATTGAACCACATTCTGGGATCCACTTCCTCTATATCTGTTGGCGGTACTCTTTCAGCCCGTTTTTTGGCCACTGTCTTGCCCTTTTGGGCTGCCGTAGCTTTTCTCTTTACATGCATTTCTGAAATACATAGTACACAGTTAAGGAAAGAGAAATCCTTATATCATGGCTCTATCGCACGATTTATGAAGAAAGAAGGTCATTCATTCCTAAAATGCCCGAAACCTCATGTTTATAAGTGTGGCGCACAACACACCCATAAACAAGACTCTACTGGACACGACTCGTAGACACACCCTAGGACGGAACTGCTCTGATACCACTTTTGTCACGACCCAACCGGAGGGCCATGAAGGGCAACCCAAGCTAACCCACCGAGCACCTCTCATCATACTTTTACAATTATATCTAGGTGAGCCACATGGCCTGCTAACAATCTCTACGCATCAGTAATACCATTTCCATTGGGCTAAAGCACTTTTATATCAACATCAACAAACATGACCATACACATATATACAAGCCGACGAGGCTGACAAAATTATATACAAAAATATGAGCTAACAAGGCTAAAAGACATCTAACTGTACACAATTGTCTATGAGCCTCTCAGAAAGAGTATGTAACATCATATAGACGGGACAGGGCCCCGCCATGCCCATATATACACAATAGAATAGTACCAACCGGCGACTCCGAATCAGTGGAGCTCACTCTGCCGATCTGCGAGTAAGCGACTGGGATCGAGTCTATCTCCCTATCCACCTGCGGGCATGACGCAACGTCCACAAATAAAAGGACGTCAGTATGAATAATGTACTAAGTATGTAAGGCATAATCAATAACATTATAGAAGCATGAACGATAACATAAGGGAGAAGAGTCATGGGATGGTAGAACCATTTATACCTCTAGCGGCGTGCATCACATTTACTTACCCTTTTTCTAATAGGAACCTTCCATTACATACGCTTACATATATAGTAGTACCATACCCGACCATAGAGTTTTGGTGTCTCACATACCCGACCATGACAAGACTCGGTGTTATACATACCTGGCCCTACCAAGGCTCAGTGTTATCCGAACCCAACTGTAGTGGTGCGCGCGCAATAGATATCATACCCGACCCTATAAGCTCGGTGTTACTTTATATATATATATATATATATATATATATGTGTGTGTGTGTGTGTATATATATATACACACACACACACATATATATGTACAAACACACACACATATATATATATATATACACACACACACACACACATATATATATAACACACACACACACACACATATACACACACACACACACACACACACACACACACACACACACACACATATATATATATATATATATATATATATATATATATATATATATATATATATATATATATATATATATATATGTGTGTGTGTATATATATATATATATATATACACATATATAGAGTACATACGTATCATCAACACATCGTCACTTTCATTATATCTTTCCTTAGAGGATCAACTATCATAGGATGGAACCAATAGTATCATGAGAATATCAAGAACTATGATCTTTAGTGATTCTAAAAATTTAAGTCATCATGGAAGATATTATGGAATTCACGTGAAGGTATACGACAAATGGGAACATGCCTTAAGAAGAAGGGTTAGCCTTACATACCTTTAAGTCTTCTTAACTACTTAACGTTCACCGCCAAAGCTTGAGAAATCTACATTTAAAAGGATTCATACAATGGTTAAGCCTTAAAGACACTCTTAAGTTCAATCTAGAATAATTCTTGAGGTAATGAAAATTGGGCAGCATTTTCCTTATTTCATCGTCTTCCATCATATTGTAAAACTATAATAACATCCACAATATCATAATCAAGTCGTCATATTCAATTAAGTCTCAAAATTCATTCTCATATTCAACTTATATCAACGACTTCACACCAACCCTTTGCACAATTGTATACAACACTTCCTTGTCATCATTAATATCCATTGTAACAAGATTATATCCATAGCATACTAAGAATCCTGACTCAAGTTCGTTTACTACTCAATATATCATTAAATCTCTATTTGAGCCCCATCTTCTATTTTCTGCCTCCATCCAAGTTATTAGACAACCAAGAATGCTTAACAACATGAAATAGACATGGAAACTAACCTTTTATCTCATAGGAATGAGCTCTGGATCAAGTTATCAACTTGAATGAAACCCTAGCTTCAACACCCAAGAAATTCTTGAATCCTACAAACCTTAGTGAGTCTCGCAACACTTGAATACCTTGATTCTTGCTATTTAATCTTTGATTTCTCTTAGGTTTGAGTGGAATACGCTTGGAAGAAGGTCTAGGGCTTTTAAGAGTTCGGGAGAAATAGGAAATGAAAAATAGAAACAAGGGTCATCCATATATAAAAAGAGAAAAAACTGACCCGACCCGATTATAAAACCATTTATACGGACCGTATAACTTATATGGTCAGTATAAATGGACCGTATAATCCCACCATGGTTTCCCCCATCTCTGGAATGGTTATATGGACCATTTATGTGGGCCGTAAAACTTATACGGTCCGTATAAGTGGTTGTACAACCCAAATTTTTTTTTCAAATATTCTCTCGTCGATTTGATCAACCTCCAATCCCTATGGAACCTTATTGGCACTTATAAAACACTTCATTAACCAACTAAGAGGCCCTGTAGCTCCTCCTTAAGACATTACTAAATAAATATTTGCTCAATTATTACGAAATCCTTTCCAAACATGACTTGTATTTCACTTTCTTTGACGAACTTAGTTCCACCGATTCATATGACTTCAAAATCTTATGGTACACTCTTAAAGGTATCAAATAATCCCCTTAATCTCATAAGGATTTCATGTTCACCTAAAATTCGCACTAGTCCACTCATAATGCTACAACCCGAAATCTCAGAGATGTAACACTGAACATCTGACACAATTATCCGGACAGGGCCTCGCCTACCCGTAAATCTCTATCATCAATCAGAATACTAGACCTGACTCAGCTCCAGGTAGAAATGAAGCTTACAACTATTTCGATAAACATCTGTACTATCTAGTGGGAAAGTCTAACAACCTGTAAATATGGACCTACAATGTGCAAAATAACAAATGCAGCATTCTCGGCAAAAGGGACGTCAGTACAGAAAGATTGTACTGAATACGTAAGGCAGATTAAATAATCATGTGAAAGAACATCAAGTGTCTTTGTACTAGAAACAACTCGTGGGTACAACCTGTAAATATAACACTTAGGGCTATCCTGTGTATATATATGCCTCTTAGGGCTATCCTGTGTATATACATGCCTCTTAGGGCTATCTTGTGTATATGTCCCTCCTAGGCCTATCTTGTGTATATATGCCACTTAGGGCTATCCTGTGTGTATATGCCACTTAGGGCTATCCTGTGTATATGTGCCACTTAGGGCTATCCTGTGTATATATGCCAATTAGGGCTATCCTGTGTAGATGTACCAATTAGGGCTATCCTTTGTATATGAGCCACTTAGGGCTATCCCATGTATATGTTCCACTTAGGGCTATCATGCGTATACACGTCACTTATGGCTATCCTATGTACATATGCCTCTTAGGGCTATCCTGTGTATATCTATCTTTTAGGTCTATCCTGTGTATATCTGCCTCTTAGGGCTATCCTGTGTATATCTATCTTTTAGGTCTATCCTGTGTATATCTGCCACTTAGGGCTACATGTGCATATATGCCACTTAGGGCAATCATGTGTATATATGCCACTCCAAGGCTATCTTTATAGAGATATATAAGAATAGCACTGAGGATCAATACCCTATCAAGGTACAACCTGTTCGGAATAACATATATCGGTTGTTGTAAGACGTTATGGACGGTACATACGGCATATACTTCTCAATAGACAACATCAACTTTTAGTATGGAAGCAAAGGAATATCATGCCAACACGAAGCTCGACTCAATAAGATAATATCTGTCACGCCCCAAAACCCACCCAAGACGTGACCTGCATCCGACGTCATGAATAACATCGGAAGAACCTAAAAGATGCAATAACAATACTTGAACTCGCGTGTTCAATATTCGCCCCCAACAGTTTATAAAATAAATGTAAACAAATCATGAATATATGAATTAAATCAGCGAAAGTCTTTATGAATCAAATACTTAGTCAAACGTAATAACGTGCTCGAGAGTTAATCAATAACTCAACAACTACCCACAAGAATGTATACTATGGAGCTTCTAAGATAAAGGAATAATAGTTTGACTCATCGGGACGCAGCCCGGAAAACTAATATAATGAATAAACAAATAAATAGGGTGTCCCACGAATGAACGTGTGGGCTCACCAAATCAGCAGCAACAGCAAGTCCTTCCTAAACGCCCGGAGTATCAAGAACCTGCTCTTCTCCGTTACCTAACATACCATAAAAAATAACAATGGTATGAATGAGTACTTTGTACTCAGTGAGTGCCTCGGGACAATAAGTAATAAGAAAATAAAGTAAAATAATACATAAAGAAATCAGTCCTGAAAATCATGTGAAACCAATGTAAGAACAGTTATTCAGTTTGTGTATCTCAATAAGAATTATCAAAAACCGATTATAAGGCCTCTTGTCAAGGTACAACTTCAAATATGCCTTTCAATTGATCATAATTAACAACAACAATTCCATGAGAAAATAAAAATATCACACATGTCAATACCGGCCCAAGAATCAAGCACATCGAAGGGATGACCGTAGAGGTTCCCTAGTCACAACGCACCACACTGGAATATGTAATTCTCAGTGGCTATCCTTCCTCCCAAATAGCTAGGCATAAACCACACTCCCGGGTAGCAAACCCGGTAGTGGCCACTCTTCCTCCCGAATGGCTAGGCAATTACCACACTAGGATCCATAGTAACTACCCTTCCTCCTGAGTAGCTAGGCCAAACACAACAATTAAATTCATAGCATAGAAGTTGAATTATAGCATAGAAGCTAAATCACAATTATCTCGTAATACGAAGTAGAGACTTTTGTTTGTCATAAAAGTATAAGTTGTGTATGATTTATTGGCATGGAAATATTAAGGAAACATTTGGGGTTAAATTCTATTTTTGGAAAGTATTCTATTTTTGGAAAGTGTTTAATTATATGAAAAAAAAAAGGGACCATGTGGCCGGCCACCTTGGTGTGGGCCATGGCCACATGGATGATCAATACATGGTATTAAAAAGATGACTTAGTCATCTTATTCACCATTTACACTTCTAGAAAAATCAAGAAAACTTGGAGAAGAGAAAGAGAGAGGGTTTCGGCCATAGAGCAAGAAAATGAGGACCAAGAATTGATCAAGAAAAAAATTGTTCCTTCAAGCAAACCTACTAATTGGAGGGTTCTTATTAACGTGGGAGTGTTGTTGGTAGCGATAGATTACTCGTTTTCATTATTCACCATCTTAGGCAAGTTGTAAAGTTGAAGAAGAAAGGTAAGGTTTAATCTTGTTTTTATGAGTTATGGATGGTTTATGTGTGTTGTAATATGCTAAAATGGATGAAATTCATGAAAGAAGTCATGTTGAAATTGAGCCGTGACATGGTGTTTGGCCGTGTGTGTGTGTGTTGTGTTAAAAGTAATGAATTAATTCTAGTTAGCATGTTTTGATTGTTGTAGTGTGAAGAAAAGAATGAAAATCATCTATATGTGTGTATATGGTGTTGGCCGAATAGAGTTCCCCTTGGGTGGTGGAGAATGAGCAAATGTTAGTTGGTATTTTAGTTGTCGTCGTTATAGATTCTATGATGAAAATACAAGTTTAATGACTTAAATTGGTGTTGTAATGGTTACGGGCTGATTTGGAAGTTAATGTGCTTTTAATGTAATTTTTGTATTTATGAGAATGACATTGTTAATGTGTGGATTTGTTGGTGTAATTCATGAATTTGAGAGAAAGAAATATGGTTGTAGTGCCCTCGGGTTGGGGGTAGTTTTCGGGTGAGATGGAACCTTGGGTGGGTTGCTTGAAATATTGTGTGAATTGTCTAAAGTGTTCTTGAATATTGTTTGAATGGTTTTGGATTAGTAATCGAATGTACGAACGCTGATATTGGTTTGAATGTAAGTAGTTGAAGTGAGTATAATGGAATGTTGATGAGTTGCGTAGAAAAGAGTTGTTAATGTTAGAATGCATTTTGAATTGACTATTAATGTTGTTAGTTTGGTTGTTGGTATTGTTGTTGATGAATTTGGCCGAGTTGAATTCTCGGGGTGTTGTATCTATAGGGGAAATGCTGCCCAAATTTCTGTAGAATTTGGTGTTCGTTTGGAATTGAATGCCTAAACGCTTATAGCTAATGGTTGATATATTGGCGTTATGTAGATCTTGGAGTGCCCGAGACTTGAGGCTTGACTTAGCTTGAGAGCGGACGAGGTATGTGAAGCCTAACCTTTCCTTCTTTTGGCATGTCCTAGTGTTAATTAGGCTATGATACGAGCCTCGGGTAATTCCACTCTCGAGATCCGAGCTTGCATATGTATCTTATTCGCTCTAAAGACTCACTCTCCTAACGTAGCCTAACTAAGGCACTTATGTTTTCATTTGATTGAATTTCAAGAGTTTTGTAAAGAATTTTATTCCTAAAAGACGCCGAAACTACGAACGCTCGTAACTTTCGTAGACGAGCTCGGATCGCCTCGAAACACTCATAGGAGGTTCCATAAGGTATAACATTCCCCAACCTCCATAGGCGGGCTCGGATGGGGTTGGCACCCGTCCGTGGGCCCCGCGATTTTTCTATGTTTGTTCTTAATGACCTTCGGGAAAGACTTGGTACTACCTTCACCTTAACTCCCGAGTATGGATTTCTTACTTATTTAATGACTTTATGATTATGATTTTTATGCATATGGTTACTCACGACTCCGCTCGTGCATATGGTTAGTACCTCCTTCGCCGGGTCCCGGGCCGGCTATGTTCGTGCGCACTATGTTATATTCCGGTGTGATGCTGTGTTACGGTTCACCGAGCTCCTCGCTAGAGGGTCGGGTTCCGATTATATTGGTGTTATGCTGTGCTATGGCGTTATGGTGTGTTATGGGATATGTCGGGTACGGAGATATGAAACTTTTTGGTGTGATGCTGTGTTATGGCGCCAATGACAGGCGGGCGACCATAGTTCTAAGAGCCTATGCATGATTTATACTCTCAAACTAAATATTTTGACATTTTGCATATTGTACCTATTTTCTGTATTTATTGTTTCGATTATGATTCTGTTACTGTATTTCTTGCTTTACATACTCAGTACATATTCCGTACTGACCCCCTTTCTTCGGGGGCTGCGTTTCATGCCCGCAGGTACAGACGCTCAGCTTGGTGATCCACCCGCTTAGGACACCTATTCTGCTACCTGGGAGTGCTCCTTCGTCCGGAGCCTATATTTTGGTATATATACTTTTCCGTTGCATATGTATATATTCATTCAGGGGTACGGCGGGGCCCTGTCCCGTCATATGATTCTGTTACTCTGTTTAGAGGTCTGTAGACATGTATGTGGGTTATGGTTGTTCCTGTACAGATATGTTCGTACGTTTTATGCTTGGGCGGTCGTACCCGTCGTGGCAGCCTTGTCGGCTGCATATGCGCATTTTGATATGTTATGTACATTATGACGGCCTCGCCGGCTTTTATGATATATGTTTGCTCTTATGCGATAATCTGAGACTATGTGTGACCATTTGTATTTATGCGAGTTAGTATGCTCATTCTGAGTGTCAGGTGCGTATGGGTGTCCAATTCGGACACTAGTCATGGCCTACGGGGTTGGGTCGTGACAAAAGTGGTATCAGAGCGGTTCGTCACGACCCGAACCCCGTAAAGCCGTGACTAGTGCCGAGCCGGGCACCCGTACGTACCCATCAACCATAATCGTTCTACTAATAGCATAAGCATAGTCGAAGGTAAGTCATTGCCCCAAAGCTAACATATATACATACATATACACATATGTACATAACAGACGTAAGCCGGTAAGGCTTTCAAAACATAAGAACACAAACCATACAAACACAACTGTACAGAACTCGCCCACAACCCACGCGTTTATGTCTACAGACCTCTAAGAGTCATAACAGAACCATATGACGGGACAGGGCCCCGCCGTACCCGTGAGTAAACATATATACAAATAACAGGGGTATCTGTACCCAAAAGTGTAGGCTCCGGATCAAGGGAGCTCTCCGAACAGCGGAATGGATGCCCTGCGCCGACGAACCACGAATGTACACACACACGCGGCATGAACGCAGACCCCCGAAGAAAGGGGTCGGTCACGGAATATGTCTTACCGAGTAAGTAAAGCGGGAAAGACAGTAAACAGGATCATAATCAAAATAAAGAGTACGGAAAGTAAATATACTAGCCTGAATGCCAAAATGCTTAGCTTCTTTTTAAAAAAACATTTCTGTGTCATATATACGGAAATCAAACATATTATATGAGCTGATATTGACCGATGTGGGATTCGCCTAAACCAGTGTGGGATTTGTCCCACCACTGGGTTTGCCCCACCACCGGTTCGATACCAATCGATCATAGTCCGGACTATCAAAATCACATGTCATATGCATACAAAACGTGTCCCGGCCCTCTAGTGAGGGACTCGGTAAATAAGATCATCATATGCATATTGATTGTCGGAAATCATATGCGAATTACAGATAATATATATAATAATCAGAATATCAAAATGCTTACTCAGTAAATGCAAATCATGCATAGGGCTCTTAGAACGGTGGTCGCCCGCCTGTCGTTGGCGCCACACCACATCATACTCCAGAAGTTTTCATATCTCCGTATCCCCGTCACACAACACATCATATACCACGGTACCCGGCCAAGAGGGGCGCGGCGTACCGGACACATCATAACACCATTATCCACGGTTCCTGGCCAAAGGGGCTCGGCGAACCGGACACATCATACTCCGGAAATATAGCATAATGCGCACGATAACAACCGGCCCCGGACTCGGCGTGAAGGAAGTAACAATAGTGTGCACGAGCGAGTCGTGGGAATTATATGCAATTTAAAATATTCACAACCATATGCAATGTGTACATTTACAAAAAACCGAACAAATTAATCAAAACAAATCATTATTTACAAATTAGGACCATAGTCCAATCAAATTTCCTTCTAGATGCCATTCGACACACACACACACACACACACACACACACACACACATCACACACACACACACACACACACACATCATAATTACATATCGGATTCATAAGCATAGCAATCCTCATTTCGGACTCGAGTAAATATGTAGGTAATCATGTTCGGGGGATTAAATAATAAATATACTAAGTTCTTTAAAAAAAAAAAAAGCCGTGCAAAAGAAAGTCTCGAGGGCCCACGGACGGCGTCAATCCCGCCCGAGCCCACCTATGAAAGTTGGGGGATATTATGTCTTATGGAATCACCTATGAAGGTTTCGGGCGATCCGAGCTTTTCTACGAAAGTTACGGGTGTTCGTAGTTTCGGGGTCATTTGGGAACCAACTTCTTTAAAAACAAAACTTTTATGCAACATTTGATTTAGTCATACAAAAGGACATAAGAACCATAACTCAACTATCTCAAGAACACGAATGTCAAGAAGCAAATAAGAATCTTAGACACGCTCGGATCGCAAGAGTAGAGTTGCCTCGGGATTCGTGTCGTAACCTACGTTCAACTAAGACATGCCATAAGAAAGAAAGGTAAGCTCTACATACCTTGGCCGCTCCTTAAGCTAATCCAAACTCAGGCCTCGGCTCTCCAAAGTCTACACGACGTCAATAAATATCAACCATTAGCTATAAGTATTTAGGAATTTCAATTCCAAACCATTACCCAATTCTACCGAAATTTGAAGTACTTCCCCCCAAATACAACAACCCCGAGAATTCCACTCGGCCAGTTCCTCAACAACAATACCAACAACCATTTTAATAACATTAACAATCAATTCAAACGCATTATAACGCTAATAATTCTTCTCCATATATTTCGACAATATGCCAGTTATGCTCAATTCAAGTTCATACATTCAAAACCATCCAAACAACATTCAAAAATACTTTAAGCAACTCGCACAATAATTCCAACTCTCCAACAAAAACATTACTCTACCCGAAACTTCTCCAACCCGACAACACCACATGGACACGTTTCCTTCCTTCCAAATTCATAAACTACACCACCAAACCACACTTTAACAACACTATTCTCACAAATTCAAGAAACTACATTAAGATCACATTAAGCTTCAAATCAGCCCACACGGTTTTAATCTCCCGCTTGGATCATTAAACTTCATTTTACATCATAGAATTCATAGCGACGATAACCAAAATACTAGACAACATTAGTTCATTCCTTACACACCAAATAGCCCTTGGTCACGGCCCAACATCATCATACATAATCTTATGAATTTCATTCGTTTTCTACACATTACAACAACACACAAACATGTTAAATGTAATTAATTCATCACCCCAACGCCTCACGCACACGGCCAAACACACCCACACGGCTACACTTCAACATCTCTATTTTCATAATTTCCATTCATTTCCACACTTCACAACATACACAAACCATTCATAACATATGAAAAATAAAATTGAATCATACATCTTCCACTTGATTCTTCAAGTTGGCTATAAGTTGCCTTGAACCAACGTTTGTTCTAACCACTCCAACGACTCCACCACGTTGTTATGCACCTTCTAAGGAGTGGAATTTCTAGGGAAAATTATTTTGCTCAATGTTTTTCCTTGGATTTGCTTGGCTAGGGAAGGGGGCCGAATGGCTCTTTTCTCTCCAATTTCTTGAAATTTCTAGAGTTAGGAATGATGAAACATGGAATAATTATCTATATATATATAATATATATATATATAAAACATCCATGTGGCCCTGGCCCACGCCTTAGGTGGTCGGCCACATGGCCTCATTTTTCATGAATTTTTAACTTTCCAAAAATTAACTTTTGGCCCCCAAATTTTTCATGAGATGTTTAACTTTCCATAGTCCACTTTTAATCCCAAATTCCATACTATCTCATGCCAATGAAATCATAAGCACTCATGCCTTGGAATAAATCGTGGTTAAAATTCTCTACTTCGTATCCCGAACTAGTCTTGTCCCTAACTTTCCGCAATTAACTCGGAATGTCCCGACGTACAAAAATGCGGAATATAACAGGTTCGTCCTCAGAATGTCTACAGACCGTGTCTAGTAGAGTCCTGTTTATCGGTGTGTTGTGCACCGCATCTATAAACAGGAGGCTACAGGACATTTAGGATGTTATCTTTCTTTCTGATATTAAATCGTGTGGTAGAGCTGTATTATTAGGATGACTTCTTTCTAACAAATTGCTATGTTTTCAGCGATGCCTCTGAGAAAGGCGGTCGCCCGTGGCGGGCAAGTCTACCGGTGAGACCGGCCGGGCCCGAGTAGAGCTACTAGGGCCCGTGTTCGCCCTCGACCTCAAGATGGTGCCCCGGTCGGCTAATTCTGCCACCCCATCACCGTCGGTAGGGGCACAGAGGAAAGGGCCGCAGTCCGAGGCGGCTCCACCGCCCGTCCCCGAGGTTCGAGTGCTCGAGCCTCCGCCCTCGGCCGTGGGCGGAGGACGGGGCGAGGGACGCCGTTCCGGTTGCTTACTGATTGGTAGCGGGCGGCGGGCAAGTCGCAGGCACGGAGTAAGGGACGACAGCGCGGGCGACGTGATAGTCGAGAGCCCGCTATTTTGACCGTAATCCGCCGCAGTTTTTCGGGTCAAAGTCCGATGAGGACCCCCAGAGTTCATCGTACGATGCGGCGCACGCGCGGCTTATCGTGCTTCCGAGACCGAGTCTACCGAGTTGGCGTCGTATCGGTTGCACGATATGCGCTAATTAGTATGAGTTTTGTGAGGGCTCAGGCGAGGGTGCTCCTCCGGCCCATACGGGATGAGTTCAGCGAGGCCTTTCTTGGCCATTTTCACCTCCGCAGACGAGACGAGCCGTGGTTCACAGATTTTTACATCCGAGGCGGGGGCGAGCGAGTGTCCGGGAGTATAGCCTTGAGTTTGATTCTCTGGCTAGATACGTGCCTCATATTGTGGCTGACATGGCTGATAGAGTGCACCAGTATGTGATGGGGCTGGATCGCTACTTGATCGATAGCTGTATGGCGATGGCTTCTCGGCCGGCGTGGATATTGCACGAGCATGTGCATATGCCCGTGGCATGGAGGAGCGACTGGCGGGGGCGCCGGCCCGACCGAGACTAATGACAGGGGCCGGCCCGCAGGCTAGATCGACCGGGTACTCTCCCGGAGATTCTCGAGGCGTAGGCCCTCAACAAGAAAGACAAACAGTATTCTTCCCGCCCACCCCGGAGTACACCCCCGGTTTAGCAGGGGACCCGACAAGGTCGGGATATTCGGGGAGTGGCTAAGAGCTCCCGTGTTTCGGCTCGCGTATGGATAGAGGTTCCGGCCGATTGAGCCGAGGCCACCCAGACCTCCATGTTCCCACTGTGGGAGGCATCACCCTGGAGAGTGCTATCGGGCTACGGGCGCTTGCTTTATTTGTGGCCGTCAGGGCCATCTTATGAGAGATTGCCCGCGTGGGAGTGGTGCGTGGGTGGTGCGGCTCAGCCCACAGGTTCAGGTGCTGGTTCTTCTTCATCTTCGCAGCGGCGCGCCCGCGGGGCGAGGTATGCCGGCACCGCAGGGCGGCGGTAGAGGCCGTGGCGGAGCATCCGGTTCTAGCGGTCCTTCGAACCGCATCTATGCCTTGGCCAGCCGTCAGGATCAGGAGGCGTCGCCTAAAGTGGTTACAGTACATTATTGGTTTTCTCTCGAGCTGTATATGCATTGATAGACCCCGGCTCTACTTTATCATATATTTCCCCCTTGTTGCTAATAAAATTGGGATAAAACCTGAACCAATAGAACCATTTGAGGTAGCTACACCAGTAGGGGATTCTGTTATAGCCAGGCAGGTTTATAGAGATTGCTCGGTAATTATCTGTGACCGTTGTACTAAGGCAGATTTGATAGAGCTAGATATGACCGAATTTGATGTTATTATGGGTATGGACTGGCTAGCTTCTTGTTATGCTAATGTTGATTGTCAAAAGAAAGTAGTCCGCTTCCAATTCCCAGGTGAACCGGTTATAGAGTGGGCAGGTGTAATACAGCATCGCCGAGGGGTAAGTTTATTTCATACCTCAAGGCAAGAAAAATGATCAGAAAGGGCTATATTTATCATTTGGTTCGTGTACATGATCTAAAAGCAGAAGCACCGACTATTCAATCAGTCCCAGTGGTTAGTGAATTCCCAGATGTGTTCCCAGACGAGCTTGTGTCTTCTCCGAACGGGAGATAGAATTCACGATAGATGTGTCGCGCACACTCACCCTATATATCTATTCCTCCGTAGAGTAATGGCACCGGCAAGAATTAAAAGAATTAAAGGAGCATTTCGAGGGATCTATTAGAGAAGGGATTTATCCGGCCCAAGACGTCACCCCGGGAGCCGTATTGTTCGTGAGAAAGAAAGACGGTTCGCCGCGGATGTGTATTGATTATCGGCCGAATAAGGTAACCATAAAGAATAAATACCCCTCCCCAGGATTGATGATTTGTTTGACCGTTGCGGGGTGCTAAATGTTTTTCAAAGATAGACCCGCGGTCGAGGCTACCACCAGGTGCGAGTACGGGAGGCGATATTCCAAAGACAGCATTCAGACCCGGTATGGGCATTATGAATTCAGAGTGATGTCTTTTGGGCTGACTAATGCTCCAGCGGTATTCATGGATCTAATGAATCGGGTATTCAGACCGTTCTTAGATATGTTCGTGATTGTATTTATTGATGATATTCTGGTCTATTCTCGGTCAGAAGAAGAGCACGCGGATCATCTGAGGACGGTACTTGGGGTACTCCGGCATCAGAAATTGTATGCTAAATTTTCTAAATGTGAATTCTGGCTGACATCAGTGGCATTCTTGGGACATATTATTGGGGCTGATGGCATCCGGGTGGATACCCAGAAGATTGAGGCCGTGAAGAATTGGCCCCGACCTACGACACCTACTGAGGTACGTAGTTTCCTGGGATTGGCTGGTTATTACAGAAGATTTGTGGAGAAATTTGCTTCAATTTCAGCGCCTTTAACAAGGCTAACTCAGAAGGGAGCCAAGTTCCAGTGGACTGATGCCTGTGAACGAAGCTTCCAGTTGCTGAAGGAGAAATTGACTACAGCTCCAGTTCTGACACTTCCTGAGGGACCAGACGGGTATGTTATTTATTGTGACGCTTCCGGTGTTGGACTGGGTTGTGTATTAATGCAGCACGGCAGAGTTATAGCATATGCTTCCCGACAGCTCAGAAAGCACGAAAAGAATTATCCCACTCATGATCTGGAGCTAGCCGCGGTGATTCATGCTTTGAAGATATGGAGACACTATTTATATGGCGTTCATGTTGATATTTATACAGATCACAAGAGCCTCCAGTATATCTTTAAGCAGAAGGAGCTGAATTTGCGGCAGAGGAGGTGGCTAGAGTTGCTGAAAGATTATGATGTCGATATTCTCTACCATCCTGGGAAAGCCAATGTTGTAGCGGATGCACTCAGCCGTAAATCTATGGGCAGCCTAGCGGACGTGCCATCAGAAAAGAAAGAAATGGTTCGTGAAATTCATCAGCTAGCAAGTCTTGGAGTCCGTTTGGCCGAATCTGGAGATGCTGGGATTTCTGTTCGAGAAGTTGTTGAATCTTCTATTCTGGAAGAAATAAAGCGCCGCCAATATGAAGATCCTGTTCTGGTGCAGTACAGAGACACAGCCCGTGAAAAGGAGAAGACTCCGTTCGAGATTACACCGGATGGAGTATTATTACACAGGGGCAGATTGTGTGTACCGGAGGTTGCTGAGCTACGGCGACAGGTTATGGGCGAGGCACATTATGCCCGTTATTCTGTCCACCCGGGAGCTACAAAAATGTATCATGACCTCGTATGTCATGTACCGGTGGGATGGCATGAAAAAGGACATAGCCGAATTCGTTGCTCGGTGCCCAAATTGCCAACGAGGTTAAGATCGAGCACCGAAGCCCGGTGGACTATTACAGAAATGGAGATTCCGACTTGGAAGTGGGAGATAATTAATATGGACTTCATTACAGGTTTGCCTCGCACTCCACGGAAATATGATTCCATCTGGGTTATCGTTGACAGGCTGACAAAATCAGCCCATTTCCTTCCGGTCAGGACTACCTACTCAGCTGAGGATTATGCCAGATTATATATTAAGGAGATAGTAAGACTTCACGGAGTTCCCATATCTATTATCTCCGACAGAGGTGCCCAGATTTACGCAAATTTTGGAGATCATTTCGGGAAGGATTGGGGACCCAAAGTGAGTCTTAGTACAACATTTCATCCTCGGTCCGATGGACAAAGCCGAGCGTACTATCCGGACGCTAGAAGATATGTTACGGCCTGTGTTATTGATTTCAGGGGTAGCTGGGATGATCACTTGCCACTGGTTGAATTTGCCTATAATAATAGCTACCATTCCAGCATCCAAATGGCACCGTACGAGGCTTTGTATGGCAGAAAATGCAGGTCACCAATTGGCTGGTTTGATGTTGGTGAAACTAAATTAATTGGCCCAGATGTGATCCAGCAAGCAGTTGACAAGGTAAAGCTTATTCGGGAAAGATTATTAGCGGCCCAGAGTCGACAGAAATCGTATGCAGATAATCGACGTCGACATTTGGAGTTCCAGGTTGGTGATTGGGTATTCCTGAAGGTATCACCTATGAAAGGTGTTATGAGATTCGGCAAGAAAGGGAAGCTCAGTCCAAGATATATTGGGCCTTATCAGGTTATCCGGAGAATAGGCAAGGTTGCCTACGAATTGGATCTGCCAGCTGATTTGGGAGCAGTGCATCCGGTATTCCACGTTTCTATGCTTCGTAAATGCATTGGTGACCCTTCCAGAATATTTCCTGTAGATGACATCCAGGTCACGGAGGAGCTATCCTACGAAGAGCAGCCTATAGCTATATTGGATCGTCAGGTAAGAAGGTTGCGGAACAAAGATGTAGCCTCCGTTAAGGTGCTGTGGCGGAACAATAACCGAGAGGAAATGACCTGGGAAGCTGAGGAGCAGATGAAGAAGAAGTATCCTCACTTATTTCCGGTGCCCACAGGTAATCTAAATTCTTTACTTGATTATGTTGATCAATGAATGAATGTGTGTGAAATAGCTATGAAAGAAACTCCCCCGAATTGTTTGTAAGACCCGTGGGTTAGTTTAACATTCGAGGACGAATGTTCTAAAGGGGGGGAGGATGTTATATCCCGTATTTTGAACAACGGGACAATCCGGATTAACTACGATAAGTTAGGGGCAAGACTATTCCGGGATACGAAGTTGAGATTTTTTGTTTGTTTGAAAAGCATAAGTTGTGTATGACTTTATTGGCATGGAAATATTAAGGAAACATTTGGGGTCAAATTCTATTTTTGGAAAGTATTTATTACATGAAAAAAAAAAAAAGGGGGCCATATGGCCGGCCACCTTAGTGTGGGCCATGGCCACATGGATGGCCATTATATGGAATTAAAAGATGACTAAGTAGTCATCATATTCATCTTCTTCTTCACTTTAGAAAATTCAAGAACCTTGGAGACAAAAAAAACTCCATTCGGCCATAAGCTTGGAAATTCAAGACCAAGGATAAGCCATCAAAAAATTGGTTTCTTCTATCAAAACAACTAATTGAAGGGTGCTTATTAACGTGGGAGTGTTGTTGGGAGCGATAGACTACTCGTTTTCATCATTCACCACCTTAGGCAAGTTGTGAAGTTGTGAAGAAAGGTGAGTTTTAATCTTGTTTTTATGTGTTTTGGATGGTTTATATGTGTTGTAGTATACTAAAATGGATGAAATTCATGAAAACTTTGCATGTGAAGTTGGGCCGTGTGCATGGTGTTTGGCGTGTGTGTGTGTGTGTTGTGTTAAAAGTAGTGAATTAATTCTAGTTAGCATGTTTTGATTGTTGTAGTGTGAAGAAAAGAATGAGAATCATGAAGTTGGTATAGGGGGTGTTGGCCGAATAGGTCCCCTTTGTGTAGTTGAGAATGAACAAATTGTTGTTAGTATTTTAGTTGTCGTCGTTATGGATTCTATGATGAAAAATGCAAGTTTAATGATTCAAATTGATGTTGTAATGGTTACGGGCTGATTTGGAAGTTAATGTGCTTTTAATGTAATTTTTGCATTTATGAGAATGACATTGTTAAAGTGTGGATTGTTAGTGTAATTCATGAATTTGGGAGAGAAGGATGTGGATTATGTTGTTCTCGGTTTGGGGAGAAATTCGGGTAAGTTGGAGTGTTGTTTGGGTTGTTTGGAAAATTGTGTGAATTGTTTAAAGTGTTCTTGAATATTGTTTGAATGGTTTCGAACTAGTAATCGAATGTGTAAATGTTGATGTTAGTTTGAAGGTAAGTAGTTGAAGTGAGTATATTGGAATATTGTGAATGTTGTTGAATTATGTAAAAGGAGCTACTAATGTTAAAATGCATTTTGAATTGATTATTGATGTTGTAGTTTGGTTGTTGGTATGGTTGTTGATGAATTTGGCCGAGTTGAATTCTCGAGGTTGTTATATTTATAGGGAGATGCTGCCCAAATTTCGGTAGAATTTGGTGTTTGTTTGGAATTGAATGCCTAAATGCTTAGCTAATGTTGGATATCTATTGGCGTTATGTAGATCTTGGAGTGCCCGAGACTTGAGGCTTGACTTAGCTTGAGAGCGGACAAGGTATGTGAAGCCTAATCTTTCGTTCTTTTGGCATGTCCTAGTGTTAAGTAGGCTATGAGATGAACCTCGGGGAAACTCCACTCTTACGATCCGAGCTTGTATACGACTTTTATTCGCCTCCATAGACCTACTCTCTTAATATGGTCAAGTTAGGGTACTTATGTCTTCATATGATTGAATTTCTAAAGCTATGTAAAGTATTTTGCTTTTAAAAAGATTCCGAAACTACGAACGCTCGTAACTTTCGTAGACGAGCTCGGATCGCCTCGAAACGCTCATAGGAGGTTCCATAAGATATAACATTCCCCAATTTTCATAGGCGGGCTCGGGTGGGGTTGATACCCGTCCGTGGGCCCCGCGACTTTTCTATGTTCGTTCTTAATGACCTTCGGGAAAGACTTAGTACTACTTTCATCTTAACTCCTGAGTATGGACTTCTTACTTATTTAATGAGTTATGATTATGATTTTATGCATATGGTTACTCACGACTCCGCTCGTGCATATGGTTAGTACTTCTTTCACCGAGTCCCGGCCGGTTATGTTCGTGCGCACTATGATATATTCGAGTATGATGTGTTACGGTTCACCGAGCTCCTCGCTAGGCCGGGTTCCGTTATATTTGGTGTTATGCTGTGCTATGGCGTTATGGTGTGTTATGGGTATGTCGGGTTACGGAGATATGAAACTTTCTGGTGTGATGCTGTGTTATGGCGCCAATGACAGGCGGGCGACCATAGTTCTAAGAGCCTATGCATGATTTATATTTCCAAAATTAAATATTTTGACATTTTGCATATTGTACCTTTTTTATGTATTTATTGTTTCGATTATGATTCGGTTACTGTATTTCTTGCTTTGCATACTCAGTACATATTCCGTACTGTCCCCTTTTCTTCGGGGGCTGCGTTTCATGCCTGCAGGTACCGACGCTCAGTTTGGTGATCCACCCGCATAGGACACCTATTCTGCTATCTGGGAGTGCTCCCTCATCCGGAGCCTATATTTTGGTACATACTTTTCCGTTGCATATGTATATATTTATTCGGGGTACGGCGGGCCCCGTCCCGTCATATGATTCCCGTTCCGCGAGAGGTCCGTAGACAAGTATGTGGGTTATGGTTGTTCCGTACGTATATGTTCGTACGTTTTATGTTTGGGTGGTCCTATCCGCGGGTGGCAGCCTTGTCGGCTGCATATGCGTATTTTGATATGCTATGTACATTACGACAGCCTCGCCGGCTTTTGTGACATATGTTGGCTATTATGCGTTAATCTGAGGCTATATGTGATCAATTATATTTATGCAAGTTTAGTATGCTAATTCTGAGTGTCAGGTGCGTATGAGTGTCCAATTCGGACACTAGTCATGGCCTACGGGGTTGGGTCGTGACATTTTTGAGCGTCTAGATGAATGAAATCTTGAACACTGGCACTAACAGCCCTATCACCATGACCTGTACCCTATCGCTCGAGCACGGGCGCCTACTAATCGGTTCAACAACCGCCATAGCCTCTCGTCTCTCCCGGCCGAGGGCATGCGGTGGAGGAACTGGGGTGCTCGAGCTGGAGCTGGGGCTCCTCTATGCTCTTCTGAAGCGGGTGGAGTGTGAGAGGACCGAGATGGAATCTCATTCCCTCCTCTAGATTTGTTGGCGTGCCGTTCGGTCCCACTCACCACCACACCGACTTGCCCATACGGGGCTCGTAGCTTGTCACTTCACAAGTATCGCTTGAATCATAACACACTGTCAGAAAAAAAGAGTTCTTATAACACGGATCTATCTCATGATCTAAGATGAGAAAGAAAGGTCAATCATTCCTAAATGCCCCACAGCCTCTTGTTTATAAGTGTGGCGCGCTTCACACCTATAAATAAGACTCTACTGGACACAGCTCATAGACAAACCCTAGGAGGAACTGCTTTGATATCACTTTTGTCACGACCCAACCGGAGGGCCGTGACAGGCACACGGAGCTAACCTACCGAGCACCTCTTAACATACATCTCATAATCATATCTAGGTGGACCACAAGGATAACTCATAAATATCATAATCTGTAAGGGTAGAGGGTCCAAGAGATAGATGCATATCTATTCATTAGCCATCACACTATGCTCATATATGTAAGCCGACAAGGCTGCCAAAAATGATATACAAAAATATGAAGCGATGAGGTTATAGAACATCTAAGTATATATATCTGTCTACGAGCCTCTACATAGAGTGCATAACATCATAAAAAGGGGGCAGGAACCCGCCATGCCTATATATGTACATAAAAGAATAATACTAGCTGAACGACCACTCCGGGACAAATGGAGCGCTCCCATACAATCGCTGATAAAGCAGCCTAGGGATCTGGTCCATCTCCCTGTCTACCTACGGGCATGAGCGCAGCGTCCACAAATAAAAAGACGTCAGAACAAAAAATGTACCGAGTATGTAAGGCACGAGCAGCAGAATAATAAAGGTATGAAGATAACATAAGATAAAGAGATCAATTTGTACCTCTGAGTGCCTCTTCAGGCCGATGTCATACATGCTTAGCTTTTAAAAGAAACATTTTTATACATATAAATATATATAGTGTTACATCCCGTAGTTTTGTACGTGAGATTCATTAGGTGTTTGTTGTTTAAGTATGGACTCTGGAGTTACCTTCAAGGATATATAAGATTATATGTGTCTACCTTATGGCTATGAGAGTTTAAGTTCATATAATAAGCTATGGAAGGATAAGAGGGCAAGTGAATCAAGGAAATTAAGTTTGTTGGAACTTTGGAGAAAATATGAGGGGCAATTTTTTCCCAACTTTGAGAAAGAATATTTTTTAGTATATAAGGAGTTTTGAAGCAACGTAAAAGCCTAAAATGAAGTTCATGAAGTCTAGTTTCCAACGCAACAAACCGCGCATCAATCCGACATCGGCATCAAACGTTATAAGCATTTTAAGACAGACTGCCAGAGCAGGGATTAACTCTGCGTGAACGCGCCTGGAGGTGGCGCGAACGCGTAGAGGACCAAGGGATAAATCGACGCTAACGCACCCCAAGGTGGCGCGAACGCGTTGAGCAATTTCTAGGTCTGTGCAGGCAGACTCTAGAACGTTATAAAAGGGGGGTAACCCCCTTATTCTTCACCCAAACACCCAAAACCTCCCCAAAATCTCTGAAATCTCTCCCTAACTTCCAATCATCAAATTTTAACGTGAACTACGTATAATCTCTGAATTCAGGTTTAGACAGCGTATAGTTGCGATTATAATATCATATTGCGGTGAATCTTGGTTGGAATTATAGGTGAATATTGAAGATATTGCGGTTCTAGCGAGAGTAAGGTATGAATCTCTCCTTGTTGATATTGATTTAAGTTTATTTACGAAGATAGAGTTATTAAATCATCGTATGATGGATTAGTTGGTTGAGAAATCGGGTAAACATCATGTGGGATGTTTTATGGTGTATATTGGTGTTGATGATGATATTATTGATATTAGTATTGTTTTTGTTGTGTTGGTTGTTGGTATTGTGATTTTGGGCTAGGGATATAAACAGGGGAGATGCTGCCTGAATTTTGATAGATTCTAAAAAGATTTAATTTGAACGCTTGAGACAAGCATATGAAGATGAGCGTAACAATGGTATGAATTCTCTTGAATAGAGATTTACGAGCTTGGAGGGATAAGCATTAAGTAGTTAAGAAGACCAAAAAGGTATGTTAATATTGTCCCTTCTTTCATTTTTGGCATGATCCTATGATATGAACGAACAAGCAAGCAAACGAGCTTCCATATTACTCTGCACTTTGAAGTATTAGGAATACTTTAGCCTTTAATGATCCTATACCCCTGGTATTATGTTCCTTCTATTCATGGGTCTTGAGATTTCATGTATTAGTAATGTTAGCTCAGCAGTTGTCTACCAGAGTTAGTGTCATATCATACTATTCCGAGAGTTCTATGTGTCTATTTCATTTATGCACTGCATTCATGTTCATATTCATATTGAACCGTGACCAGAAGGCGTTATATATGCATATATTATATGTATGTGGGATATGGGGAAAGGGATAGGCGTTATATACACATTACCACCTGAGTAGCATGGTGCACCATGATGATGATATATGGATCAGGCTGCACGTTCCGCAGCAATGTATATGATGATCGGGCGGAGCGGCCTTGCAGAGAGATAGGATATGAAATAATGGATCGAGGCTGAACGTTCCTCAAAGACCTTGTGACCTATAGATATACATGAGCATGATTATCATTTAGAGCATGCATGTTATGCACCCACAGAGGCATTGTTAGTATATAGATTTATACAAATACTTTCAAACACTCAGTCATACAAATGTATACGAACAGTCAGTTGGTTTTGAGTTTAGAATCAATTCATGATTCTTATGTTTATGTTACGTCTATGCCTTAGATACTCCGTACATTATTCGTACTGACGTCCTTTTGCCTGGGGGCGTTGCGTTTCATGCCACGCAGGTGTATATAGATGAGTAGAGGATTTTATATAGAGGTTCCCGAGCCGTCGAAATCTAGATTGTGAGCTCCATTTCTATTGCAGTGTTGCCGAGTCGAGTATTTATGTATATCCCCGAGTCGTAATTTACTACCGGTATGTTAGGGCCCCGGCTAACTTATGTTATGGTATCTCGTGTATGTTAGAGACTTTTGCGAGTACGGTGTGTGGATAGTATGCGTCGAGATGTCGACAGTTACGTAAAGCGTCCATGTAGGTTGATGTGTTCATATGCTTTGTTTTTAAACATTTCATTGTGACTAAATATTTTCTTTGAATTAACGACAAGGGAGAAGTTCCTGACATTATGAAAGAGTTTTATTGAAAAGTTTTTCATGTTTTACTTGACGGAAGCGTCATTCCATAAATTAAAGGTTCACGAGAAGTTGTGACTTATGACTAGAATGGTAGTATGGCACTCAGCCGAGTAGGGTCTAGGTGTCAGTCGTGGCCCTGATTTGGCCGTGTGGTAAGGGTATCAGTAGTTTCCGTCCTAGGGTCATGTCTTCAAAGTCGTGTCTAGTAGAGTCTTGTTTATGGTGTGTTGCATGCCACATTTATAAACAGGAAGCTACAGGGCATCGAGGATTATTGTCTTCTTTCATATCTAAGATCGTGCGATGAGAGCCAAGTCATAGGAAATGAAATTCCTTGCATTAACCCTTGATTTAAGCGGAAGAATGGTATTGACAAAGGAAGCAAATGATGATATTGGGATTACAGGGACAATAGAAGTTGAAGGGTAGATTATGTTACACCTCGGAATTTTTTTTCCGTTAATGCACAGTGGGTAGGCTAATGAGGAATATGAGGTATGCGATGTTTCAATAAGTAAGAAATAGCATTTGATGATTCTAAATAAGATTTGAAAGACATTCGATGTTAGACGAGAAAGTTGCCAAGAGAAGGCCATGTATACGATAAGTATCGGAAAGGATTTATGAGTAGTAAGTTGATGACAACTTAATGATGTGTTGGGGAGAGTTATGAGCCCCTTGGATTGTTAATGAAGTGATAAACAAGTGCCCGTTAAGGTTCCATAAGGATTGGAGATCAAACGCAGACGACGAGATTGAACTTGGTGAACGTTGAGTTCACGGTTGGGTTTCACGGCCACCATTGTGTTCCCATCGAACTTCCGGCAAGAAAGAAGCCAATGGCTGTCTTGAACCACGACCAGCTTCACGGACAACTCGTTCCACGGACCGTGGAACACCGACGGGCTGAAATGTTTCAAGTCTTTAAATATGTTCCCAACTCTCATTAATTTTCCCATTCCCAACATCTCTCCACTTCTCTCTAAGACTTCTAGGGCATCATATACATTTCATGAACAAGAATCCAAAGGAAATCAAAGGTTCTTATCATCAAAACAAGTGAATAAAAGTAAGGAAACCCATTAAAGTTCATCAAAAAAGAAAGAATTCAAGGAAGGAAAACCTAGGTTTTGCTTTCAAGTGAGGTATATGCCACGGAATAACTAATCCTACACCATCTAAGGTAAGTTTTATGATGTTTCCATGTTGTTTAAATGATTTGGAAGTTGAAACACTTGGATTACAAAAGAATATAAGGAATGGGTCATGAATGTGTGAATAGTATCACTTTTGAGTAAACGTTTGGAACGAGTTATGATTCTTGATATATGAATATAATCATGTTATAAATGATATTGAGAGTATGGAAATCGACATTTTATGTGAATGAACGTATTGTCAAGGTATTACTATGAATATGAATGAATTGAAGTGAATTGTGAAGTAAGGTAATGTAGTTGGCTAAAGGATATTAGATGACATTGCGACGTTATTTGATGTTTAGGAGTTGATATGTAATACGAGGAAAGTCATAGAAATAAAGGAGATGCTGTCCGATTTTCTCTAGAATTAGTCATGAATGCTAAGCTATCTATTATCTAATATGAGTATGCACTTCAATGAAGGTAGAAAGTGAGCCTTGAAGAAGAACGGCTCGCCGATGTAGTTGCATGAAAAGGTATGTAAGGCTAACCCTTCTTTCATAAGGCATGGTTCTTTGGCCAAGTGTTCATCTTCTAATGAGTTCATGATACTCTCTAATGATCCTAGCTCGAGAAGCTATTAAGCTAATGACGCTCAAATGATATGATTGTACTAAGTTCATTATACGATGACAAATACTCTAAGGATAGAAGGTGATGAATGATGATAGTAAAAGGGCTAAAGATGGATGTGAGCTTGTGTGTACGTGTGCCCATGAGAGGTTATTGTGAACCCCGAGCTTATATGACTGGGTAGAATATGATAAATATGTTTGTATATATAAATATATGTGTGCCCTAAAAGGGGCCC
>NW_026714219.1:0-24514 GCF_029784015.1 Lycium ferocissimum
TTTTAAATTATATATTTATTTTTAAATTTACATATTTAAATTTCGTCGCCCCCAAACCAGGGGGGGTTTACATCCCGGGGTCCCAGGAACGCCCCCAAATCGCCGTTTAGGTTCCCCGATCCCTTTTAAAAACCCCCTTTGACCCCGGATGATACTTTTGGTATATATATATTACATTGTATGTTACGTATATCGCTGACTATTTGGGTACGGCGGGGCCTGTCCGTCTTCGATTAATTACGTATGTTAAGTGCGAACGTATGCGTAGGTGTAGTTATGTTTGTACGGTTATATGCGCGTATGGTATGTTCGGCGGTTTATTCACCGCGGCGCCTTGTCGGCTCGCCTATATATATGTATAGGGCTATATTATTACTGTGTGGCCCTGTTGGTATTTTAATTTGTGCGGAGTAAATTTTGGTTAGTAAGAAAAACGAACTGCGCCCAAATTTTTCTAAATGTACGAGTTATTATTTGTGGCTTGTGGTACGTACGGGCGCCCGGTTCGGGCGCCTAGTCACGGCCTACGGGGTTGGGTCGTGACGAGGGAATGTTCACAATAGCGGTATGTCTGGTTACCCAACCACCTTACCCCCGTCGCTTACCTTTCTTGTGCAAAAATTCACTTATGGCATCATCTTTCCCTCTTTACGCATTTCCACGTTATTCTCTCTTCCCTATAATCGGCTAATAGTGATCGCAATTACACTTTTCCTAAATCCCACCATTTTTGCTTTTTCTTTGTTCTCAGGGTCTAAGTCTCCTATACCACTAACACTGCTTCTTGCCTCATACTCCGTTACTTTCGTGTCGCGTTCAACATTGGTTCTAAACCCAATCATACTCATTAAATGTATTTCATCATTGCTAAAAGCCTTACTTCATCACTTTATCATCGTACGGTAAACTCGTATTTCATGGTCACATTCTTATCTCCAACTAACCCTTTTTATACTCTTTACTCATTGTCTTGGTGGAGGGTATTCGTAGGAGATGCGTCTCCCCTTTTTCATAGTACGACTATTTCTTAAGCACGCGTGTTCCGTATATTTCCTCTTCCTTCTATTCCTGTACTTATTCCTTTACATTTTTTCCCCCTCAACTTCTCATTACCTCCCTTTTTATAATCAATCCTTTATTCCTCGCGTATGGGATCCTATCCTTAACTCAGCACCGCTTTATCCTTTAGAATATATATAGCTCTCGCCACCTCGTCCTCGATCACTCATTTGCTAGCCTTCTCTCCTTCACGATAATCATCTACGGTACCGCAATTTCTTTTAGATTCCCGGGAAAATTTTTGGCGGGGGTTTTCACTTGTAAACATAACAATCCCAACCTTGCACATAGCTTGATAAACACGTCCATTGCCTTAATAGGACATGTATCGGGACATAGCATGTCTGCAACTCGGCAACATAAGATCACTTACCATTAAAGGATATAATTAATAAGAGCTTGTCTCATAAGTTGTGCCCGCACACACGGTCTAAATTCCAATATATATATACATGCACATATTATTATATATCACACACCTCCGATCGACTTACTTGTAAATCACGATTCTAGCTATTACTAGGTCATCAACAATTATAGTCATCTTAGTTTATTGGGTTGGCTCATCTCCACACAATCATCACATCGAGAGTAATATGTGACAAAGATAAGGCTTGAACCAATCGGCACATACATATCATGAGATATTAATGAAAATATACCTCGGGTCAATATCGAGAGGGATACTCACGATCCTCGTCGCCTGACTAATGCATAAGTATGTCGTTGGGATCCACTCGGACTGGGCATTCCTCTTTGATCTCTATCGCCGCCTTCTAACATCTGTAACCTTTGCCTTGGAGGGCGTACTAATGATGAAGAGCCAACTACCACTCCCGTAGACCGAACCTTGTCTTTACCACGTAGCGATGGACAATCGCGCCTAAAATGGCCTGGCCGAGCACAAGCATAACAAATATCTGAACCCGAGCGGCACGGTCCAGAATGTAACTTCCTGCATTGAGTACATCGTGGCACAGGTGGTCTCATCTGGCTCGAATCACCCCTATTCCGAGAACTGGGAACTCTGAGACTCTGGGACGGCCTAGAATTAGTAGATTTATCACACCTGGGTCCAGGAAACTGTGGATGAGTGCTAGTTATTGAGCGAACTGAGGGCTTGGAGAATTGTCGTCTCGGAGCGCCCCTAAACTCATGATCAAACTCGAAGAATTAACTCTCTTTCTCCGATCCCCGTTACCGTGGCCCATATCCCGCCGAGCTTGGGCGGCTACTAACCGAGTCGGTAAAAGAATGGCCTCGACTCATCTCTTGGCCCGAGGTGTCCGGAGAGGGGACCGGGGGCGCGGGAGCTAAAATCGAGGCTTCCCTCTGATCTTTTAAAGTGGGCATAGTACGCGAAATCCGAGACAGGGCCGTATTTTGGGGTTCACTCTCCCTCACATCCGTAGATGGCCCTTGTTCCGGCCCCCCTTCGCAATCACGCTTTGCCCCTTCCGGGCGGTAGTAGCTTTTCCTTTCATCGACTTTCTACCGAAATTATAAACGCACCATTAGAGAGGGGGAAACCTTATAACATGGCTCTATCGCACGATCTCCTAAGAAGAAAGATGGTCATTTTTCCTAAATGCCCTGTAGCCTCTTGTTTATTAGCGTGGCGCGCAACATACCATAAACAAGACTCTACTAGACACGGCTCATAGACACTTCCTAGGACTGAATCGGGCTCTGATACCACTTTTGTCACGACCCGAACTACGGGCCATGACGGGTATCCGGGGCTAACCACCGAACACCACTCATTTCGTTACCCATAGCCTTTCATTCATAGTATATGCTCAAATTCATGGAAATATACCATCATCGGAAACATGCTTACTTTTATAGACATAGACCTTTAGGTCATCAAAACAATACATATACTTACATATACATACATATACATGAAGTCTATGGGACCATACTACCCATACATACGTGTCTACGAGCCTCTACTGGAATACTAAACATATGGACGGGACAGGACCCCGCCATGCCCAAAATATATATACACAAAATAATGTCTCAAAATAGCACCTCCGAAATAAGGAAGGGCTCCTGTAAATCTGCTAAGAGCTCCTATGAATCTGCACCGCCTCTCTGTCTACCTGTGGGCATAAACACAGCGTCCAAAGAAGAGGACGTCAGTACGAACATTGTACTGAGTATGTAAGGCATGAATGAAATGAATATAATAGGAAGATCATAGTGGTACAGGACGAGGACATAACCTTCGACTGGATACATTTTATACATTTATTACACATAACATCTCATATAAGTTACCATGGCGTGTACCTCGTCTTATCATACATACCTTATCATAACGTACATACATCATCATCTCATACATGCATTATTATACCATACACACATTGTCATATCATGCATACACCATCATCATTAGTTCACGTCCGGGTACCCATCGTATGCAGCCCACCAGTGGTGGTCATGTCCGCCCTTTTCTCGGTACGGTATAGTCGCACGCAGCCCACTGGTGGTGGTCATGTCCGCCCTTTTCTCGGTGCGGTGGAATCATATCATCACACATATCACACATTCATCATCATTCATGTCATAAACTCATCATTATACATACCATGCATTCGTCATCATACATAACATATGTTTATCGTTATCATACTTTTCATAGACATATCGTGGCTTATCTTAACTTAACGTCATCAAAGCATATATACATATATACATACCATATACTTAACATCATACATTTTATAGGTACATTGTAGGCTAGAATTAACATACATATCATAGATTTGAATTTCCAACTGCCTTATAAGCATATCACGGCTCTATCATAATTTGGTATCATTACATACATGCATATACTTATATCATCACAACACATATTGGGACTCATAGGCATCTATAGCCATGTCGGGGTGACGTAAGGTCATGAAACCCCGATCACATTATGGAGTAATCAGATCATCATATCTCACCTTGAAGGGACTAACATTTTAAGGTAAGTGTACCTAAGAAGAAGCATCAATAGAATCATACTTAGAGTCGCGGACTTCGTGGCGTCATTCCTCACTCTAGGACTCCTTAGATTTAACTCGTCATCATCGGTTATCGTGCCCAAGCCTTATCCCTCTTCTTTATCTTATACATATGTAGCTCCCTATAGTCGTAGGCTCATCGTCATTACTATCGTGCCCATAAGGTATATCTCTTATCTTTCTCTCGTAAGACTATTTATGAACGTAGGCTCTTAGTTCTTCGGAGTTTGGGAGATTCATGGAGACGGAAGAAGATCAAGCCTTGAAGGGAAAGAGGCCAACATTTTAAGACGGGTCTATTAACATTGATTAATAGGAAGGAGTCATATGAAGATCATTGACTTTGTAGAAATCTTGTATCATAAGTTTTAGGATCTCTAGGCTCGGCTCATCATCATATTCATATCATACTTCTTACTTCATCTCATGCGAGCTCTCTATAACGTAGACTCCTCATTTTCGATACATACATATGTGTAGAGAAATTATAGAGAGATAGGAGAATTCATACCATAGGGTCATGCCTTAGAAAGAAAGGTTGAGCCTTACATACCTTTGTCGGTTAATTACTTGATTGCTTTCTCGTCCTCTTTTAATGCATTCGTTAATACGTTCAATGGGATTCGTATCAACATTAGTTAGACAATCATGAGAGCGTACTTACTAAAGCTATAGAAAATTGGGCAGCATTTCCTTTGTTTATATTACTTTCCGCCATATTCCATATCAACCCTCAACATTCATAACAACGATCACAATATCCTAAACAACAAGCATCATCCATTCGCATTATCCACATTTAGAAATTTCACTCCAAATTCTTCATATTCATGACCAAAGTCCATTATCGCGTTCTTTCACATTTAATACTCCTTCCATGTTTTAACTATCATTCATAACGTATTTATAACCTTAACATATCCATTTTCATGATTCAATCCAACCACTATTCCAAAATGACATTATTCATCCCTTTGATTACCCATTTGCTATACACTTCTAAAATTCATGTGTTCTAACTTATAAATATTTCAAATAGCATGAATAGGTCATGAAACTTACCTTAAGTAATGGAGGAACAAGATTTGGATGATATTACACTTCTTGCACCAAAACCCTACTTCATCTCTCTTGGGTTTTCTTGATTTGTATGACTTTTAATGGGTTTCCTTCACTTGATTCACTTGATTTCTTGTTGTTGATCTTTGGTTTCTATTGATTTCTCATGGATGAAGTGTTTGGAACTCTTTAGAGGTTTCTTGAATGGTGGAAGATGAAATAAAATGAAATGAGGGAGGTCCTTATATAAAATCAACTTCGGCTCCCGATTGGAATATACGGACCAACATACGGTCCGTATAATTTCTATCGACCGTATGTTGGACCGTAGATTTGGTCCAAGTAGATCATGACATTTGGCCGGGCCTGGATATACGGTCCGTAGATTTTGTACGACCGCATGTCTGGCCGTATGTTTGCCCAGTTTTCTGAGAGTTGTTTCGTCGACTCGTTTGATCTCCGATCCTTATGGAACCTTCTTAACACTTGTTCCTTACTTCAATAACATTATAAGGGATGTTATAACTCTTCCTTTGGGCATCATTCATACACCATTAGTTCAACACTCAAAATTCTTATTCGTTACTCGACATACGACTCACTTCCCTTAACAACTTTCTTTCCTTAACTCGAATGTCTTTGAAAATCTTAATTAAGATCATCAAATACTATTTATTACTTGTCCAAACCTCGTATACATCATACCCCTCGCTCGTCTATTCACTGTACATTAACGGGAAATTTTTGAGGTGTAACAAAGGATATACGAGGTTATATGCACTTATCTTATGGTTACGAGGGTTTAAGTTCATATAATAAGCTACGGAAGGATTAGAGGGCAAGTGAATCAAGAAAATTAAGCTTGTTGGACTTTGGAGAAAATATGAGGGGCAATTTTGGTCCAACTTGGAGAAAGAATATCTTTTAGTAAATGAGAAGTTTTGAAGCAAATCAAACGCCTAAATTGAAGCTCAGGAAGTCTAGTTTTCAACGGAACAAACTGCGCATGGATCCGACATCGGAGTTAAACGCTATGAGTATTTCAAGACGGACTGCCAGGGCAGAAATTACCCTGCTTGAACGTGACCCAAGGGCTGCGAACGTGAAGAGAAAGCCTCAGCAATCCTTTGCGAACGCGACCCAAGGTCGCTAACGTGAAGGGTAAATTCTAGGTCGGTGGAAACTGGCTCTAGAACATTAAAAAAGGGGATTTACCCCCTTATTCCTTATCCAGACACCCCTCCAACCGTCCCCAACCTTTATGCGGAAAAAATTCCCCCAACTTCCGTCCATCAAATTTTAATGCAAAACAAGTGAAATCCCGGAATACAGGTTCGGATAACATACGTTGTGATTATAGTATCATATTGCAGTGAATCTTGGCTTGAAATCGAGGCGAATATTGAAGATATTGCTGCTCTAGCAAGAATAAGGTATGAATCTCTCCTTATTAATATTGATTTCGGTTTACTTACAGTGATAGAGTCATTAAATAGCCGTATAAGGAATTGGTTAGTTAAGAAATTGGGTAAACATCGTGTAGGATGTTTTATGGAGTATATTGATATTGATAATGATGTTGTTGATGTTGGTATTGGTATTGTTATTGTTGGTTGTTGGTATTGTAAATTCAGCCTAGGGATATAAACAAGGGAGATGCTGCCCGAATTTTGACAGATTATAAAAGGATTTCATTTGAAGGCTTAAGACAAGTGTATGACGATAAGCCTAATAGTAGTATGACTGATTTTATATGTAGATTGCGAGACCGGAAGTAGGTTGGAAAGTCGAGAAATCAACTTCTAGGTATGTTAAGCTTATTCCTCTTTCTTTTTAAAGACATGATTCTTTTCCTATGAATGCATACACAACTTCCATAATACCCTTATTTTCGAAAATACTAGCAGTTCATGATTCTCAAAATCCTTATGATGCTAAAGACGAATATTCTCTATAATGACCATGATGATGATTATAATGATCCCAAAGTTATGGTTTTAATGTAATTATGATATTACTTAGTTGGTTTCAAGATTATTGATTATATTTGTTGATGTTGATCTCATCTTATGATTTTGTTCTTTCAAGGTGAGATATATGCATGATGATAATTCCACAATGAAAAATCGGAGGTCACTGACCTTACGTAACTCTAATGTATTTATAGCTTTTATTTTGCTCTCATGCATGCTTTATATATATATGTATGTATTTTCTCACACCGAGTTGCGCTATAGTCGGCCGGGTATGGCACCTATTGTACAATCACTGATTAGTTGGTATTACACACCGAGTCCTGAAAGGATCAGGTACGTTACACTCCCATTCCCGAAGGGGCCGGGTACGTTACACACCGAGTCCCGAAAAGGTCAGGTAGCTTACACACCGAGTCTCGAAAAAGCTGGGTACGTTACACACCGAGTCCTAAAAAGGTCGGGTACGTTATGTTGATGATATTATATATACATATGTATGAAAAAGGTTTTTTTAAAAGCCAAGCATGCATGACATCCGCCTTATGAGGCATCTAGATGTACAGGTTATCTCTCTTATTCCATGTCACCTTTTATATCTATATTATGTTGTTATTCATTCCTTACATACTTAGTACATTGATCATACTGACATCCTTTTGTTATGGACCCTGCGTTCATGCCCGGAGGTTCAGGTAGTCGGACAATCTAGCGCGAGGGGATATCCACATTGCGGTCGGTGCGCTCCATTTGGTTTGGAGTTGCAGTTTCTTTTGGTATACCATTTTGATTTGTACATATGAGTATGACGAGGCCTTGTCCCATCCCCTCTACAATTTATGTTCCATAGAGGTCTGTAGACAGTTGTACATAGTTAGGAAGTTATGTAGTCTTGTCGGCTCTTATTTTTGTCATACAACATATGTTGCGGCCTAGCCGGCTTGCACCGTTATCTTCTGCACATATATGTATACGTTGGTTGAAGTTCTTGGCGCAGAGTTGGTTATGTTGTTAAAACTGCAGTGTATAATTCAGTTAAATGTTATATATGGGCCACCATAATGCTCAGTGAGTTTCAGGTACGAAGGTAGGAGTGCTTGATCAGAAGAGGTTGGGGACTCGTCACGACTCCTCAGTTTGGGGCATGACAGTTCTTTCTTTCAGTTGCTTTACGCACCAGTGCAATTCAAATGTACTGACGTCCCTATCGCTTGAGGCCTGCATATCACGATATAGGTAACGGATTTAGAGGTTGACGATTCAGAGCTCTAGGATTGTCGTACCAGCTATTGGGTATGCCCCAGTTCTCTCGAGGCATTATCATTGCTTTACAGTCTTTCAATGTTTACAGACAGTCAGTGGTTTCAGTATTTTATTCGAGGCTTCATAGACTAGAGTAGCAGTTAGACTGAGTCGCAGGCTTTTCATGTTAAGCAATGTTGGCTACATATATGTTTCAGACTTATATTAGTGTTTCCGCACTTTGATTTATATCATTCACACTTTCAATATATCAGCATGTGTTAGTTTATTTTCCGCATTCAATATGTTATCATATCACATGTTTATTCAGCCAGCCAACTGGTTTCGCTCCGTCACATAAAGTCAGGCACTGTGTGTCGTGTTACGTCCAGGCCCAGATTAGGGGCATGGCATCGCAGGTGCGGTCCTACGCCCACATGTACGGTTACACAAGAAACCATAAAATCTGGTTTTCACCAAATCCAACCCAACACTCGAAACTTATCCGAGACCTCCCGAACATAAACCAAACATGCACATCTATCGTTAAAACACTCTACGAGCTCGCTCGCGCACTCAAATTTCCCAAAAGAGATCTCCTTCACCCGGTGTTGACTCAAGTCAACTCATCCCAACCTAAAACCAACCTTTCCAACCAACGATCTAAAACAAGAAGAGATGCCTCGAGATCCGAACCGAAGGCACAACTAAGTCTAAAATCACCTTCTGGACCCAACAGAACTGTTCGAAATTGATTCGGGATGCATTTACCTAAAAGTCAACTATTGGTCAACTCTTTTTCACTTATTCAACCTAGAAAATCCTAGAATCCTCAAAATCAATCAAGATTAACCCGATAGCCTTGGGAACTGCGCCACCTATCCTAACAACTCATAAACACATAGAAGAGACTACGGTAAGGGTGTTTTGAGGAAAAAGAGAAAAAAGCTCTAAATGACCAAACAGGTCGTTATATTGATGATGAGCCCAATTGGTAATGATGGTCAAGAACATGATTTTTTATTTTATTTTGTATCCACTTGAACACCCTTATTTTTATTCCCTCTATTCTATCAGTTCAATATGCCATTTTCCCCTTTCTGCAGAAGCTTTAAGTTCACTCAAAGGACAAAAACAAATAAACAAAATAATATTGAAAGACAAATATATAGAAGTGAGAGATCTACATTACTCTAAAGAAAATCAAATTTATTGGAAGTGTATAAATTTCTTACACTATTAGTACATAAATATAAAATAAAAAATATTATAGTAACTCCTACAGTATGACACTACTGTTTTGGTAAGTGGAAATTTATAGGAAAATCATTTAGTACAAGATTTTCTAAGCTTACCAAACTATTCCATCATAATGTTTTTAACGTAGTCCAACAATATTATCATAATCTCTTAATTCTTTAAGATCTTACCTATTTTTCTGGAGAACCTTTTTTTCTTTGTTGACCTAGTTAAAAACTTACCGAAGAATGAAAAAAACCTCTTATATTTATTTAAACTTATTAAGGTAACTTGACATTAGTTTTAGGGTACACGCTTTGCGCGTATATGTCAAGACCCAACCGGAGGGCCATGAAGGGCACCCGGTGCTAACCTACCCGGGCACCTCTTATCGTACATCCACATTCACACCTAGGAGGACCACATGGCTTACTCATAATTTACATACATCAATAGTGCTAATCTCGTTGGGCAACAACGCATTTATATCATCATCAATAACAATGCCCATATCCATATACACAAGCCGACGAGGCTATCAAAATGATATACAAAATATGAGCCGACAAGGCTACAAGACATCTAACCATACACAACTGTCTACGAGCCTCTAAAAAGAGTATGTAACATCATATAGGCAGGACAGGACCCTGTCGTGCCCACATGTATGTACACAAAAGAATAATACGCAAAAGTTGTAGCTCCGAATGAAATGGAGCACCATTATGCAGTCACTAAATAGGAAATCTATGGATCAAGCCTGTGTCCCTGTCCACCTGCGGGCATGGCGCAGTGCCCACAAATAAAAGGACGTCAGTACGAATAATGTACTGACTATGTGATGAAACATGAAGAAGATCAAGAAATTCAAGAAAATCAAGAAACACAAGACTGAAATTCAAGAAAAAAGAAAAGTCCAAGAAGCTCAAGTTTGAAGATTATTTCCCATTCTTGTTTCTTGAATCCGTTTCTAAATAGGTTTCTTATTTCTTGATTTATATTATAGTAGGATTTAATTTCCTATCATTAGTAGGATCTTTATCCTAGTTCTAGTAGGATTCTAGTTTTCTTTATTCTTGTGCTTATAGAATAGGGATTTTACTTTCCTTGTTTTTAGCTATTTCCTTTCTAGAGTAGAATAGGGATTTGTAGTCATCAAAGAAGAGACCCTAGGCCTATATAAAGGGTTCTTATTCTTTGTTAAACAGAATTCACGTTTTTGAGCTTAAACCCTAGGTTGCAACAGAGTTATTCTCTCTATTTGGTGTCCTTTATCCTTGTTTTTTGTTCCAAGCAAGGTGGTGATAGTCTTTATCTTGTTTTCAATAGCGTGTGGTGTTTCTTTATCACGTAAGTTGATTTCAAGTGGTGACTTATGAACTTTGTTGGTTCTTGATCATTCAAGAATACATTTCTTGAAAACAATTTCGTTCTATTTCATACCCAGAACCCTAATTTTCTTTCCATCGTTGTACCCTCAATACTTACTTGATTTAAACGATTCAATAGTTAGTTTTATAGTTCAAATCGTCATCTTTCTCCTCATCTTGAAATCACATAATGCCGAGAAGTATATCGAACGAAAATTCGCCCATCAATCGCTTCAAGAACCAATCGACTAGGATCTTGTTCTTGAAGCGACTGATGGGCAGAATTCAAGAAACGGACGTAAATACTACTAGAACTAGGATAAAGATCCTACTAATGATAGGAAATTAAATCCTACTATAATATAAATCATCAGTATGTAAAGTATAATCAACATCATAGTAGAAGCATAATAGACAGCATAAGAAATAACATGAGATGGGAGAATCAGGAGGTAATAGAGTCATTCGTACCTCACAGTAGCCTTCATCATATCTACTTACTTGTCTTTCATAGGGACCTTCCATTTCTAATGCTTACTCATGTACATATATACATATACATATTTGTATTTGTATTTATTCATACTCGTATCCATATCATACCCGGCCATAAAGGTTCGATGTTTCACATACCCGGCCATGACAAGGCTCGGTGATTATACATACCTGGCCCTACCAAGGCTCAGCGTTATCCGTACCCAACTGCAGTGCTGTGCGCGCGATAGGGATCATACCTAGCCATATAGGCTCGGTGTTATATAATAGTCATACATACTTAGACACGTATACATAAAAGTCCATAAGTATAATCATCATCATTGCCATCATCGTTTTCGTTACCTCTATCCTGAGAGGATCAACTATTAAATAAAGGAGGTACTACTATCGTGAAAGTACCGAGGATCATGAACTTTATTAACTTTAGAGATACAATCATTAGGAGGACACTATGGAACTCATGAAAGAGTATATAGCAAAGGAACCATGCGTTAATTAAAGAAAGGTTAGCCTTACATACCTCTTTGTCTCCTTAACAATTTAACGTTCACCGTCGAAGCTTGAATAATCTACATTTAGAAGGACTCATACCATAGTTAAGCCTTAATGATACTCTTTAAATATACTAGAATAGTTCGTGATTTAACGAAAATTGGGCAGCATTTCCCCTATTCCATCGACTTCCACTATACTACAATACAACTCCCAAACATCCACAATATCACAATCGAGTAATCACATTACGTTAAGCCTTCAATATTCACTCTCATATTCAACTCGTACTAGCAACTTCATACCAACTTTTGCACATTTTCATACAATGCTTCCTCATCACCATTATTACCTTCCGTAACAAGATTATATCCATATCATACTAAGAATCATGACTCAAGTTAGCTTACTACTCACAACATCATAAAAGCTACATTTAGACTTCCTTTCCTACTTCCTTCTTCTACCCAAGTTTTGCTACAACCAAGCATTCTCAATAACATGAAATAAGCATGGAAACTAACCTTTTTATCCCATAGGAACAAGATTTGCAGAATCTATCAACTTGTGCAAAAACCCTAGCTACAATGCCCAAGTATTTCTTGAAATCTACTAACCCTAGGCGGCCTTCTAACACATGAACACTTGATTATTGCTATTTGATCTTTTTAATCCCTTGGTTTTGAGGATATGTTGGGAAAAGGGTTTTGGAGCTTTGGAGAGCTTGGAAGAAATGTGGGAAATGAAAATAAAGTGGGGGTCGGCCTTGTATATAAAAAGAAAAATCTGACCCGACCCGGTTATACGGCCGATTATACGGGCCTATAGTTTATACGGCCCGTATAATCAGATCGTATAATCTTCCCAGGTTGCACCCTACTCTGGAACAAATCCACGGACCATTATACAGGACGTATAATTTATACGGTCCGTACAAAAGCCCATACAACTGGAAATTTTCCGAATTCCATTCTCGTCGACTCGTTTGACTTCCAATCCTCATGAAACCTTCTTGGCACTTATGTAGCACTTCATTAACCATACAATAGGCCCTATATAATCCCCTCAAGGTAATCCTAAATAAATATTAGCTCAATTATAGCGGAAACCTTCCGAACACGACTTTCATTTCACTTCCTTCAGCAAACTAAACTTCACCTATTCGTATGACTCGAAATCTTATAGTATGCACATTAAGCCATCTAATACTTCCCTTAATCTCATAGGGATTTCATAATCATCCTAAGCTCACACTACCCTACCCATAAGGCAACACATCCAGAATTTCCAAGGTGTAACATTCTCCCCCCCCCCCCCAAAGGAACATTCGTCCTCGAATGTTAGGTTCTTGGGGATTTTATAAAAATTTGTCAGAGTTTCCCCTATAATATGGCGCTACCATCCTGCAACAGCAACCCAAAATACATCGCCTCACAGGGCTATAACAACAACAATAACATCAATAACCAGGGCCGCACATGACCCAAAAAACATCAAGGAAAACACTACATACCTGAAAATAATGGTGTCTCTGCCTGAGTCTCCTCTGAAGGTGAAAATACATGCGGGTACTTGAGCTTCATGTCTTCTTCGGCTTCCCAAGTCATTTCCTCCCTATTATTATTCTTCCATAAAACTTTAACTGAAGCTACCTCTTTGGTTTTGAGCTTCCGTACTTGCCTATCTTAAATGGCAATGGGGACTTCTTAATAAGACATTTGTTTGGTAACTTGGACATCATCTATTGGTACAATTCTAGAAGGATCTCTGATGCACTTACGAAGCATCGATACATGGAAAACTGGGTGAACTGACTCCAAGTCCGGAGGTAGATCTAATTCATAAGCCACTCGGCCTACCTTGCGTACAATCTCATAAGGCCCAATGTACCGAGGGCTGAGCTTGCCCTTCTTGCCAAATCTCATTACGCCTTTCATTGGCGACACCTTCAGAAATACCCAATCTTTCACTTGGAACTCTAAGTCTCTCCGACGATTATCTGCATAGGATTTTTGGCGACTCTGAGCTGTTAATAATCTATCCTATATAAGCTTGACTTTCTCTATAGCTTGCTGGACCAAGTTCGGCCCTATCAATTTGGTCTCTCCTACTTCGAACCACCCAATTGGAGATCTACACTTTCGCCCATATAAAGCCTCATACGGAGCCATTTGGATGCTAGAATGATAGCTATTGTTATAAGCAAACTCAATAAGCGGTAAATGATCATCCCAACTACCTCCAAAATCCGATATACACGCCCGTAGCATATCCTCAAAGGTCTGAATGGTATGTTCAGCTTATCCATCAGTCTGTGGGTGAAATGCCGTGCTAGGGCTCACCTGAGTCTCCACACCTTCTTGGCAAGATCTCCAAAAATTGGTTGTAAACTGAGTCCCCCTATCAGAGATAATAGACACGGGAATACCGTGAAGTCGCACTATATCTTTAACATAAGGCTTTGCATAATCTTCTGCCACATATATTGTTCTGACCGGTAAGAAATGAGCTGACTTCGTGAGTCTATCCACAATCACCCATATAGAATCATACTTACGCCGAGAACGGGTAAGCCTGTAATGAAGTCCATGTTAATTACTTCCCATTTCCAAGTTGAAATTTCTATAGCTTGCAACAATCTGCCCGGCTTTTGGTGCTCAATTTTCACTTGCTGACAGCTGGGACATTGAGCTACAAATTTTGCTATATCTTTCTTCATCCCATTCCACCAATATATAGATTTAAGATCATGATACATTTTCGTTGCTCCGGGGTGAACGAAAAAATGGGAACAATGGGCTTCTCTCAATATTTGGTGGCGTAATCCTGAAACATCAGGAACACATAACCTGCCTCAGCATCAGAGAACTCCGTCTCCAGAAATCTCGAATGATGACTTCTTCTTTTGAGGGAGTGTATTCTGTAATGAATTAGCATGGGAGCTTCATATTGACGCTCTTTTACTTCAACTACTAGTGATGAGACCGCTGAATTCTGAATGGTGACTCCCATATTGCCTGAGTCCACTACTCGAACTCCTAGGCTAGCTAATTTCTGGAGCTCACAAGCTATCTCTCTTTTCCCTGGCTGAACATTGCATAAACTTCCCATGGACCTACGGCTAAGAGCATCAGCCACCACATTTGCCTTCCCGGGATGATACAAGATGTCAATATCATAATCCTTCAATAACTCCAACCATCACCATTGCCGTAAATTCAATTCTTTATTCTTGAAGATATACTAAAAAGCTCTTATGATCTATACAAATATCAACATGGACACCATACAAATAATGTCTCCACATCTTCAATGTATGAATCACTGCAGCTAATTTAAGATCATGGGTCGGTAATTCTTCTCATGTTTTCGTAACCGCCTTAAAGCGTACGCAATCACCTTACCATGTTGCATCAACACACAACCTAGCCCAATGCCCGAAGTATCACAATAGACAACATAACCTTTCGATCCCTCTCGAAGTGTTAGAACTGCGGCAGAAGTTAATCTATCCTTTAGCTCTTGGAAACTGCTCTCACAAGCATCTGTCCATTCAAATTTTGCTAATTTCTAGGTTAACATCGTGAGCGGTGCAGAACTGGAAGAAAAGCCCTCTAAAAATCTCCTGTAATAACTTTCTAAGCCCAAAAAACTACGAACTTCTGTAGGGGTTGTGGGCCTTGGCTAAGTTTTCACGGCCTCAATCTTTTGGGTATCTATGTGAATGCCATTAGCTGAAATAATATGCCCCAAAAAGGTCATTGAGTTTAACAAAAATTCACACTTAGAAAATTTGGCAAATAACTCTTGAGTTTGAAGAACTCTACGAATAGTATGCAAATGGTCCGCATGTTCTATCTCGAATCTAGAATACACCAAGATATCATCGATGAATACAATTACAAATAAATCTAGGAAGGTCCTGAACACATTGCTCATTAAATCAATAAATACTGTCGGTGCATTAGTTAGCCCAAATGACATTATCTGGAACTCAAAATGGTCATATCTTGCTCTGAAGGCTGTCTTAGGAATATCCTTCTCCCTAACTCTCACCTGATGATACCCGGATCTCAAATATATCTTTGAAAGCCAATTGGCGCCTTGTAATTGATCAAATAAATCATTAACCCTCGGAAGCGGATATTTATTCTTGATCGTCACTTTAATCAGTTGCCGATAGTCAATGTACATTCGCAAGGAGCCATCTTTCTTCCAGAAAAACGACACGGGTGCTCCCAATAGGGAAGAACTAGGCCTAATAAAGCCTTTCTCAAGCAAGTCCTTCAATTGCTCCTCTGACTCTTTCAACTCTGCGGGAGCTATTCTGTAAGGAGGAATGGATATGGGCTTTGTATCTGGTAGCACATCTATAGCGAAATCAACCTCCCGTTCTGGAGGGAGGCCTGGAAGCTCTTCTAGGAATACATTTGGAAACTCATTCACCACATGGACAGACTGAAGAGTTGGCGATTCAGCTTCTACATCTTGAACCCGAACTAGATGGTAAATACAACCTTTTGTGATAATTTTCCTTGCCTTGAGATAGGAAATAAACCTACCTTTTGGGGACGCGGTATTTCCTTTCCATTCTAACACTTGTTCTCCCGGAAACTGGAAGCGAACCAATTTCATTCTACAATCAACATTAGCATAGCAAGAAGCCAACCAATCCATGCCCATGATAACATCAAAGTCCACCATTTTGAACTCATGTAAATCAACCATAGTACGATGGTCACAAATCACAACTACATAATTTCTATATGCTCGACTAGCTATTATTGATTCACCAACGCGTATAGATACCTCAAAAGGTTTATCGACTCCGGTTTGACCCCAACCGACCCGCAATATATGGAGTAACATATGACAATGTGGAGCGTGGGCCTATCAAAGCATATTCATCATGAGAAAATACCGATAATATACCTGTGACGATATCGGGGGAAGACTCAAGATCCTGTCTCCCCGCCAAAGCATAAATACGGTGCTGAGGACTACTAGAACTGGGGGCTCTCCCTTTACCTCTACTATGGCTGACTGGTGCCTGTGACCCTAGCCCCATAGGGCATGTAGATGATGAAGACCCGGCTGCCGATCCTGAAGGCTGGACCCTACCCCTGCCAGTAACCGAGGGGTAATCACGTATGATATGGCCTGGCCGACTGCATGCATAGCAAACCTCTGAACCTAGTCGACACTGGCCCCAATATAACTTCCCGCACTGGGAACACCATGGAACGGGTAGCCTTGCCTGACCCGAATCACCTCTGAACTAAGAACCTGAAGCTCTAAAACTCTGACTCGGCTCGGAATCAGTAGATCTATCAAATCTCTAGCCGGTAAACCATGGAGGTGCACTAGTCATAGAATGCCTAGAAAACTACTGTCTTTACCCACCTATAAACTCACTCGTCGGGCCCAAGGATCTAGCCCTCTTGTTATACCCTCTATCATGCTCACGCTTACTTCTTTGTTGTTGTTGGCTTTCCTCTAAATTCTGGGTGTGGGCTTGAATGCATGAAATATCCATGTTGTCCTGAAGGGATGCAGTCAAGCACCTGTCCATCAAATGTGGCCCTAGGCCTCTTACAAATCGGTGCACTCGGTCACCCATATCCGCTACCATGGCCGGAGCATACCTAGCCAAAGAATTGAAGCGGAGACTATACTCTAAGGCACTCATACTTCCTTGCCTAAGATTCAAGAATTTATCGGCTCTAGCCCGCCGAACCTCGGGAGGTAAGTAATGTCAGAGGAAGGCATCCACAAATTCTTGCCATATCGGGGGAAGTGCATTGACTCTCCGTGAAGCCATCAAAACTGTGTACCAATGAACCGCAACATCCCGGAGTCTATAGGATGTTAACTCCACCGATTCAACTTCTCAAGCATGCATTAACCGGAGTGTCCTCAACATCCCATCAATAAAATTCTGAGGGTCCTCTTCCGGCTTTGACCCAAAAAATTCCGGAGGGTTCAAGCTAATAAAATCACGGGCCCTTGCACTAACAACCTTATCACCTTGACCTGTACCTTACCACTGAGTCTGGGCAGCAACCAACTGAGTAAGTAAATAAATGACCTCTTTTACATCTTGGCCTGAAGCATCTGGTGGAGGAGCTGGGGCTGAAGCTCCCTCATGCTCCTCTGAAATAGGCACTGAGTGGAAGGACTGATAAAATCACGGGCCATTTGGATGCTAGAATGATAACTGTTCTTATAAGCAAATTCAATAAGCGGTAAGTGATCATCCCAACTACCTTCAAAATCCAATATACATGCCCGTAGCATATCCTCAGAGTCTGAATGGTGCGCTCAGCTTGCCCATCAGTCTGTGGATGAAATGTTGTACTAAGACTCACCTGAGTCCCCAAACCTTCTTGAAAAGATTTCCAGAAATTAGCCATAAACTGTGTCCCTCTATTTGAAATAATAGATACTGGAACACCATGGATTCGTACTATTTCTCTGACATAAAGCTTTGCGTAATCGTCCGCCACATAGGTAGTTCTGATTTGTAGGAAATGAGCTGACTTCGTAAGTCTATCCACAATTACCCATATAGAATCATATTTATTCTAAGAACGCGGTAAGCCTGCAATGAAGTCCATATTAATCATTTCCAATTTTCAAGTTGGAATTTCCATAGCTTACAACAATCCACCGGGCTTTTGATGCTCAATTTTCACCTGTTGACAATTAGGACATTGGGCCACGAACTCCGCTATGTCTTTCTTCATTCCATTCCACCAATATATGGATTTAAGATCATGGTATATTTTCAGCTCTCCGGGGTGAACAGAATAACGGGAACAATGGGCTTCTCTCAATATTTGGTGGGGTAATCCTGCGACATTAAGAACACATAACCTGCCTCAACATCGGAGAACTCCATCTCCAGAAATCTCAAATGATGACTTCTTCTTCTGAGGAAGTGTATTTCTGTAATGAACTAGCATGGGATCCTCGTACTGGCACCCTTTCACTTCAACCACTAGTGACGAGACTGCTGAATTTTGAATAGTAGCTCCCATATCGCCTTAATCCATTACCCGGACTCCTAGGCTAGCTAACTGCTGGAGCTCACGAGCTAACTCTCTCTTCTCTGGCTGAACATCGCATAAACATCCCATAGATCTACGACTTAGAGCATCAGCCACAACGTTCGCCTTTTCGGGATGATATAGGATGTTAACATCATAATCTTTCAACAACTCCAACCATCGCCATTGTCATAAATTTAATTCTTTCTGCTTGAAAATATACTGAAGGCTATTCTGATCCGTATAGATATCCACATGGATACCATACAAATAGTTTCTCCACATCTTCAATGCATAAATCACCGTAGCTAACTCGAGATAATGGGTTGGATAATTTCTCTCATGTTTTCGCAACTACCTTAAAGCATACGCAATCACCTTACCATGTTGCATCAACACACACCCTAATCCAATGCCTGAAGGATCACAATAGACAACATAGCCTTCTGATCCCTATGGAAGTGTCAGGACTGGGGCAGAAGTTAATCTATTCTTTAGCTCACAAAAACTACGTTGACAAGCATCCGTCCATTGAAATTTAACTTATTTCTGGGTTAAATTCGTGAGTGGTGCAGAGATAGAAGAAAAGCCTTCTTCAAATCTCATGTAATAACCTGCTAAGCCCAAAAAACTACGAACCTCCATAGGCGGTGTAGGCCTTGGCCAAGTCTTCATAACCTCAATCTTTTGGGTATCTACCAGAATACCATCGGCTGAAATAATATGCCCCAAAAAGGTCACCGAATTCAACCAAAACTCACACTTTGAAAATTTTGCAAATAGCTCTCAAGTTTGGAGAACTCTATGGACAATACGTAAATGACCGCTTGTTTTGCCTCGGACCGAGAATATACGAACATATCATCAATGAACACAATCATAAATAAATCTAAGAAAGGCCTGAACACAGTGGTCATCAAATCCATGAATACTGTCGGTGCATTAGTTAGCCCAAACGACATTACTCGGAACTCGAAATGACCATATCTTGTTCTGAAGGCCGTCATAGGAATACCTTTCTCCCTAACTCTCACCTGATGATACTCGGATCTCAAGTCTATCTTTGAAAACCATTTGGTACCTTGCAATTGATCAAATAAGTCATCAATCCTTGGGAGCGGATATTGATTCTTGATTTTCACCTTATTCAGTTGCCGATAGTTAATGGACATTTGCAAGGAGCCATCTTTATTCCTCATAAACAGCACGGGTGCTCCCCACGGGGATGAACTAGGTCTTATGAAGCCGTTCGCAAGCAAGTCCTTCAATTCTTCCTTCAACTCTTTCAACTCTGCAGGAGCCATTCTATAAGGAGAAATAGATTTAGTATCCAGTAGCACATCAATCACAAATTCAATCTCCCACTCTGGGGGAAGACCTGAAAGCTCGTCCGGGAATATATCTGGAAACTCATTCACTACTGGGACGGATTGAAGAGTCGGCGATTCAACTTCTATATCCTGAACCCGGACTAAATGGCAAATACAACCTTTTACGACCATTTTCCTCACCTTGAGATAGAAAATAAACCTACCTCTCGGAGACGTTGTATTTCCTTTCCATTCCAAAATAGGTTCTTCCGAAAATTGAAAGCGAACCATCTTCATTCTACAATCAACATTGGACTAGCAAGAAACCAACCAATCCATGCCCATAATAACATCAAAGTCTACTTTTGTCACGACCCAACTAGGGGCCATGACGGGTACCCGGGGCTAACCACCAAGCACCGCTCATTCTATTACTCATTATACTCATCCTGCGTTCATTTATTATTCTCATACTTAAAATCATAGGAAAACCATTTCCATTTTGAAACATATTTACCTATACACATAAGCCCTTCGGCTACCAAAATAATATATATACAATGAGGAAATCGTGAGACCATACTACCCACACATACGTATCTACGAGCCTCTACTAGAGTTCTAGACATATGGACGGGACAGGACCCCGTCGTGCCCAAAATATCTATATACACAAAATCATAAGCAATGGCACCTCCAAAACAATGGAGTGCTCTCAAGTTTGTTGATCGCCCCTATGAATCTGGACCACCTCCATGTCTACCTGTGGGCATGAACGCAGCGTCCAAAGAAAGAGGACATCAGTACGAGCATTGTACTAAGTATGTAAGGTATAAACAATAATAATACATCAATGAAATATAGGGATATCAAATGAAGAACAACCTGGGACTGACTGTCACTTTTAATAGAAAAGAATGCATGCTGACTTACTTCATAAACATCATCATCACATCACGTATGCATATATATATATATATATATATATATATATATATATATATATATATATATATATATATATATATATATATATATATATATATATATAAGTCGCCCGATCATATAGGTATGGTGATCATCATTAGCCCGCGTCCGTGCCTCCCGCGTCCTGGGGTAACCATCTCATGCCGCCCACTAGTGGTGTCTGCCCATGCCATCTAGACATGGTGTATACGCTGCCCGCTTTAGCGGTGTCTGCCCGGCCATATAGGCGCGGTGTAATATCATCATCATGTACATCTCATAGGCTTATCATAATCTTGTCATACTCTAATCATAATGCATGCATAGGAACTCAAAGACAACTATACTTTATCGGGGTGGCATAAGGTCGTGAACCCCCGATTCCATTATGGAGCATTCATAAGTATTCTGCCTCACCTTGAAGGAATTAGCTTATAAGGCGAGTGTATACAATAATCAACAATCAATGGATCATAGTTAAAATCATTAGCTTTAGGATTTTTAGACTTAACTCATCACTATCATGCTCTTAACATATCTCGTTTCTCTATCTCATGTGAAGCTCCTTATAATCATAGACTCATAACTTCTGGGATGTAAGAAAGTCATGGGAAAATAGAAGAATTCATGTCATGGGAGTCATGCCTTAGAAGTAAAGGACTAGCCTTACATACCTTTTCATCTAGCTATTCTATCGCTTAATCGTTCTCCTTCAATGCTCACGTTTCTATCTTCAAGATAGTTCGCATTAACGTTAGCTAATCAATCACATGAACATGCTCACTAAAGCTAGAGAAAATTGGGCAGAATTTCCTTTATTTATACAACTTTTCCCATCTCATATATCAACTCCCAAACATCTATAACACATTCACAATATAATAACCAACAATCTTCATTCAGCTACATTATCCACATTTCACAATTTCACTTCAATTCATCCACAATCATAGTCATAGTAAACTAGTACGTCTTCTGACATATAATGTTTATCCCATGTTATTAATATCATTTATATCATAATCATAATCATGACATATCAAGAATCATGATTCATTCTAAGCTACCACTCAAAGATGTCACTATTCTCACATTTATGGCCCATTTTCTATCTCCTTCTACAATCCAAGTCTTTCGACCTCTCAATACCTTAAACAACATAGAATGATCATAAACTCACCTTAGATAGTGTGGGGATGATCCTTGAGTGGAAATACCTCACTTGAGCCAAAACCCTAGTTCGCTTCCAATGAGATTTCTTGACTTGGATGAACTCTAATGAGTTTCTCACACTTGATTTCCTTTGTTTGATGAAGTTGATCCATGATTAGTCTTGATTTAGTGTTGATGAAATATGTAGAACACTCTAGAAGCCTTGAGAGAGATGGAGAAGAGTGGGAAATGAAAATAATGAAGTGGAATCATCGCTTTATACTTGGGCTTAGTTCAGCCCGCTGGGACTTCCATGGACACTTATACGGTCTGTATAACATTATACGGTCCGTATAAGTGACCGTACTTCACCATCAGAGAAACAACATTTTGGCTGGGTGTTATACGGACCCTTTGTTATATCCCGTATTTTGTACAGCGGGACAATTTGAGTTAACCACGATAAGTTAGGGACAAGACTAGTCCGGGATATGAAGTCGAGACTTTTAACCACGATCTTGTTTTAAGGCATAAGTGTTTATGACTTTGTGGGCATGGAATATTAAATAAATTTGGGACTAAAAGTGAATATTAGGAAAATAAATATTTCATGAATTAAGAGGGAGGTGGCCGGCCACATGGGATGTGGGCCATGGCCACATGGATGCCTTGTATTGTTAATAAAAGATGACTTAGTCATCTTGTTCATCACTTTCAACACTTAGGAAAAATCAAGAAGTTTGGAGAAGCCAAAGTTGAAGGCCATTCGGCCATGAGAGGAAAAAATTGAAGACAAAAAATCTTCATCAAAAAAATTGTTTCTTCTAGTAAATCAACTAATTGAAGGGTCCTTGTTAACGTGGGAGTGTTGTTGGAATCAATAGACCTCTCATTTTCATCTTTCACTACCTTAGCTAAGTTGTGAAGTTAAGAAGAAAGGTAAGGTTTAATCTTGTTTTTATATGTTATGGATGGTTTATGTATGTTGTAGTATGTAAATATGGATGAAATTCATGAAAAATTTCATGTTGGAGTTGAGCCGTGAATATGGGGTATTTGTGCATGGCTTGTAGCCGTGTGTATGTAATGTTGTGTGGGAGTGATGGATTAAATTCTATGTAGCATGTTTAGTTGTTGTTGTAGTGTGTTGAAATGGATGAGAATTATCAACATGTGTGTATGTAGTGATGGCCGAATATAGGTCATGTTATATGACCAAGAATGGATCAATTCTATTTAGTGTTTTGATTGTTGTCGTGTGAATTCCATGCTTATAACGAGGATTTAATGACTCAAGTTGAAGTTGTAGTTGATGTGGGACGTTTGGCACCTTAATGTGATTCTTATGTAAATTTTACATTTGTGGAAATGACATTGTTAATGTGTGAAATGTTGGTAATTCATGAATTTGGGAGAAAGGAATGTAGTTGTGTTGTTCTCAGGTTTGGGGCAGTTTTTCGGGGGAATGGTGTTTTGTTTGGGTTGTTTGAAATATTGTGTGAATTGTTTAAAGTGTTCTTGAATATTGTTTGAAGTGTTTCGGATTAGTAATTAAACGTATGAGCATTGATGTTGGCTTGAATGTAAGTAGTTGAATTGAATATAGTGAATGTTGTTGAATTATGTAAAAAAGAGCTACTAACGTTAGAATGCGTTTTGAATTGGTTATTGATGTTGTCAGTTTGGTTGTTGGTATTGTTGTTGATGAATTTGCCGCAGTTGAATTCCTCGGGTTGTTGTACTTATAGGGGAAATGCTGCCCAAATTTCGTAGAATTCGGTGTTCGTTTGGAATCGGGTTCCTAAATGCCTTTAGCTAATTTTTGGTATTTAATGACATATCAGAGATCTTGGGAAGTCCGCGACGTAAGTTTGGATTAGCATCGAGAGCAGCACGAGGTATGTAAAGCCTAACCTTCCGTTCTTTTGGCATGTCCTAGTGTTAAGTAGGCTATGATACGAGCCTCGGGTAATTCCATTCTTACGATCCGAGCTTGTATATGATTCTTAATCTCCTTAATGTTAGTCCTCTTAATGTATTTAAATTAAAGTCCTTATGTTTTATATGAAAGGATTTCAAAAG
>NW_026714220.1:0-23930 GCF_029784015.1 Lycium ferocissimum
GGCCTAGTTTTCCGCCTAGAAACTCCACTCTTGGTATCCCCCCGGGGATTGCTAGATTCAAACAAGCCTTGCAGGAATACCCATTCCACCTAAAATGCGCAATTTCGTTGATGATTAGAATAGATTCAAAACGTAAACGTTCGTTTTCAAGTTAAACTTTTTCTATGTTTTTTTCCTCTTCCTTCTACGCGTGGGGTTAAAACAAAACCCAAAAAAATATTTGTTTTTTTTTCCACTACGTTTTAATAAAACCTTTCGAAAAGTATTTAAACAATTTTCTAATAGTAGTACATTTTTTGAACCCCCCTTTTTCAATCCATTTGCATCCAAAGCATCTTACTTTGTTAGCTTTAGATTCTACTGCATTTTCTAGCGCCAAAGGGGGTTTAGACCCCAAAAGATATTCTTTTGATTTATGCAAGAATTCACAGCGAAAGTTGCTGTTTTATTTGCAAGCTTAGATCTGTGTATCTTTCTTATCTTCAACAATTATTGCTCTCTGCTTTTCTGCAAAAAAGGAACCAACTTCCTCTAATTCCCATTCATTATGGCCTCTGCTTAGTTGTAAATTTCAACCACCATCGGTTAGACAGTCAGCCAGTGAACACTCTTGTTCAATACCGAACTATAGATGATAGGAAATTGATCTTTAGCAACCCCATATCAGACCATTTATAAGACCACAACTTATTCTTTTTTCACCTGAATATCAAATGAGAACCATTATGGTAAGTTTACCTTGCGCTGCAGTTTGGTCAACTTATCCTACAACCTTACACATTTCCATCCCCTTTCTCTCAGAGATGACTTTGACATCTAGGACCGATAGTAAAACACCTAATATAATTAACTACAGATATGCACTCTCAAGGATCAGTATGAGACCTATTGAAATAATTCAGAAGAACATTCTCCTCTAGCTTGAATTGAACGTCATATAATTCTAACAATGGTCAAATGACTAATACTCTGTGTTGACTCAGGAAATTTACTTGAATATGCACAAAAGAGACACACAGATATCAAAAAAGATTTCAGGACCAAGCTACTGCTGAGGCAACTGCAATATCAGTTCTTCTATTACTTGAATGAATAATAAATAAATAAACAAATAATTCCCATTTCGCATAGGTTATGAGCTGGTTTTCAAAAGAAACAGTATTTCCATCAAAGAATGACTAGTTGCAATTTTAACGCTCAGACCAAGTTTAAATTATTTCATTCAATCACAAGTTGTCTTTGTAATTAGGTTTCAACAATTTTATCGTATCAGCTGCCACTGTACAGAGATATAATATTGTGTTTTCTTGTCCAGATTATTAGTCAAGAGCCATGGTGGAAGAGAAGAAGAAAACACAAACCAATGAACTTGTACCAACAAATCTAAGGACAAAATTAAAGTAGGAAATTCAACTCACCGGATAAGGAAAACAAAGCAGCAGCGGTTGAAGATTGCCAAAGGGGAAAAGATCGTCGATTGAAGATTTTGGGAAAAGGGGAGAATATGTGGCAGAGTTGGATCTGTTTTTATTAATTGGACCGGACTGAAATTACTATTTTGCCCCTGGTCCAAACCAAGGCTCTTATTTTATATAATCTTACATATATATACATCTTAAATATAAATATTCTGACTTAAACGTAGATTGATAGCTTTATATTTACAAAACATAACATTACAAATCCTATACAAAACATGCTTTATATTTTAAAAAAAAAAAAAAATTAAATTATTTTTTATTTTTATTTTTTTAAAAAAACATTTTTTTAAATTTATTTTTATTTTTTAAAAAAATTAATATTTTTTTTTTGCTCAAAAACTTATGTATGAAAGTTGTATGAAATGTGTATATCTCGGCCAAGACTTAAAAAGTTTGCTCAAAATTTAGTGTATGAAAAATGTATGAAATGTGTATATCTACGTTGAACGCTTAAAAATCTTTCAAAATCATGTGTATGAAAAACAATATGAATTTGATCTTGCTCATGTGTCTTAAAATTTCGCTCACATTTTCATGTATAAAGTTCATGTTAGATTTGAAATTAATACAACTACAACAACATTGTATATAACTTTGATACAACATTCAAGGATTTAAAATAATCGCTCAAATTTTTGGGTGTATGAAATGCGTATATCTTGCTCAAGGCTTAAAAAAGTTCGCTCAAATTTTATGTATGAAGAACGTATGAAATGTGTATATCTTGATCAAGGCTTAAACATTATGCTTAAAATTTTATGCGTGAGAATGGTATGAAATGTGTATATCTTCCTCAAGACTTAGAATTTCATTCACATTGTTTGTATATAAATTTCATATTAGGGTTTCTGGAAATTAATACAACTACAACAACATTGTAACAATTTTCATACAATATTCAAGGCTTAAAGTTTTAGCTCAAAATTTTGTATATGAAAATTATATTAAAAATTTTGCTCACACACACATTTCATACAACTTTCATACATAGAAATATGAGGTAATTTTTAAGCCATTGAGCAAAAAAAAAAAAAATTAATATTTAAAAAATATATATAAAAATTATTTTATAAAAATATTTTTTATAAAAAATATATATATTTTCCGAAAAAAATAAAAAAACGAAAAATATATGAAAATCCGACATGTTTTGTAATATATCGTTATGTTTTGTAAATAAGGAAAAACTATCGTTACGTTTCGTAAATATTTCTCCATAACATGTATATATACGTAGTTTTTCCCTACATATATATATATATATATATATATATATATATCAGACGACTATCTCAAATCTTGCGCCACGGAGCAACACTTTAGATTATAGTGCATCTATGTGTATGTAGTTGTGTTTGAATAGTGATTATGGGGTGCACTTTTTTTTTTTTTTTGGGTTTCACTATTTTTATGCATATAATATATATACATATACTATGTTCAAAACACGATTAATATAACATTATAGTTTGTGCTCCGTATCTAAAACTTTATTATATTAGTGTTTGCTACGAATACAAAGTCTGCACTTTTTTTTTTAACATTATTTTTTTTTTAATATGGGGTTCACTTTTTTTTATATTGCTTGATTTTGTTAATATGGGGTCCACTTTTTTTTTTTTCCATGAGTTTGGAGATGGTGAGTTCCTTTTTTTTTCTTCCTTTTTTTTTTTTTTTTAGATTGCTCGGTGTTATTTAGTATGAGGCCCGGCTGTCACGCCCCCAATTTCACGGGACGTGATGGGCACCCGACCCCACATCCGGAGCCGAGCGAACCCACAGACTCCTACTACGCACATAAAATTTTTTCCAAATCTCTAAACTGAATAATCATCAAATACATACTGAAGCTTTCAAATTTGACAAAATATGTAATTGTACGCAATTTACTACATAACACAAAGCGACATGTCGGCTGTTGGAGCCGCTGACAGACTGACATATCATACCCACGACGCTGTCTGCAAAGTCTCTAGCACAGATCCAGAAAATCAAATCAGACCGACTCTGACTCGCGGTACTCGGGAAAGTGGAGCTTGCCATCTTATTTTGGAACATCTTCTATAATCACTTCGCTCAAATTAGGAGTACACACGCGGCATGAAACGCGACCCAGAAGAAAGGGGGTCGTGCGGATATATCTTTGAGTACGTAAGGCATGCAATACAAATAAACAAAACTATAGCGAAACGGACGGAACTATCAAGTAAGTATATATATATATATAACTCTAGCCGGACACATACCTTTCGGACACAATTCATACATACTGTTTCATAGACCAAAAGTGTACGAGAAAATAAAAGTCAACCAAAATACCTAAAATGCTTAATTTGCATTCACGGACGTGCCAGAAGAGGTGCAGAAGATACAGAGCGCCCGGTGATGTCACACGTCAGACGGAGCACAGAACGTACAGAACATTCAGATGAGATCATATATCGAACGGAATATTAAACGTACAGAATGTTCGGATGATGTCGTATATCAGACAGAATACAGAACGTACGGAGTGCCCAGATGATATCATATAACGGACGAAATACAGAACATACAAATCGTACAGATCTTGACGTACATCGGACGGAGGTAAGACGTACGGAAGGCTCGATAGGTGACATATGTCGGACGGAATACGAATGCATGTCAAAATCATAAATCTCATATGTGTATGACGTGTCCCGGCCCTTTGATGAGGGACTCGGTGAATAAGATCATGTATAGCAGAATCAGATGTCATATATGCAAACAACGTGTCCCGGCCCTTTATTAAGGGACTCGGTAGATAAAATCATGCATACCAGAATCATATGTACATAACGTGTCCCGGCCTACTCTTGCGGGTCTCGGTGAATAATAATCATGTGCGCGTCCGGCCACCGTCCCCATAACATCACGTCATAATCACATGCGGATAACGTGTCCCGGCCCGCGAGTACGGGGACTCGGTGAATAATGCAGAGAAGTGCGCACGAGAACATGTCACGGCCGGGACGCGGTGAATCGGAATCGTGTCGTGTGTGTGCCCCGAGATCATAACATGCCCTGGCCCGGGGACTCGGTGAAAGATACATTGAGTCGCGCGGCGAAGATAGTGCGAAACATATGCATATGAAATCAGACTCGATGAATACATACGCTTATTAACATCTGAAGATTCAGAACAAGTCTCGGGTTCTGCCGAGTTAGCATCGGAGAGTTATAAGTATTTAACATGCAGAAACCTCTTCGGACTTTCCAAGCGATCCGAGGTCGTGTATGAAGAACATTAAGACTTACAGAGAGTATTCATATCAACTTACTTATCCAATGCTTATATATCACTCTTATGTTTGCATACTTATATCAGATTTTCTATTTTCAGAACATTTACGACGGTGCTTCTATCGAATATTCATATCGAACCTGCTTATCGGAGCGTCTATATCAGAATAGTCTCATCGAATACCCATCGGGGTTACCGAATACTTATAGCAAACTCAAATCATTAGTCCAAAATTTCCATTGTTTAACGAACGGAATTAAGGCAAATAGTACTATACACTTAGGTCTTGAGGGGTGTGGTCCCACCTCGAGTCAAGTCGGATAGCGGACCTAAAACGTGGTCATTATGTCCTATTAGGTCATCCTTAAGGATTTCAAAACATCCCACTTTCGTTTTCAAAGGTTACAGACGCTTAACCATTTCTTGCACTAAAGTGTAAACTAACTAGTTCAATTTATTGAATGAATAGTAACCAAATTCAATCTCGGATTTCTAGATTTAGAATGACCCCGAGGCACGTAATCAAGCCTAGTACATCTAAGACATGCCATAGAAGGAAAAGGGAAGCCTTACATACCTTAGTTCGCGCCTTACGCTCGTCCGATCTCAAATCCGTTTTGTCCAGCTGCAAATGGTCACATTTACAATTACTATTCATGAGACTTATAATTTTCAACCTTAACCAATATTGTTCTACAAAATTTTAAGATCTCCCCCTATACATATAGCATCCCGAGACTTAGCTCGGACTAAATATATCAACAACAACAACCCACAATCCAACAACACCAACAGTTATCATAAAACGTACTATAACATAAATAGTCTTCTTTACTACATAACTCAACAACTTTCATTCCAACTTCACATTTCCAAACTAATCTCAATGTTTTCACATTCATTACTAATCAAGATCACTCCAATACAATTCTAAATCATTTCATATCATTTCAAAGATATTCACAAGATATACAAAATATGCAAACTTTTCACCAAACCATAATCCATCCAAACTTCTAATCTTCAACATACATATTCATAACATATTTAAGTCTTCCAATTTCATCAACCATAATCATAATTTACATTTAAACAATTTCATTTCCATAATATCACAAAATCATTCTAAAGTGACATAATCTTCTACATTCGATTCAATACCAACTTGATTCATCAAACCTTTATCTACATCACAAACACCACAACAACACAACTAGCAAACTAAATGGAATTTAATCCATCTCCTCCTCCTACCATGCAATACACGACCAACACACACATCCACAACACACAAAGTTTCCATACTTTTCATTCATTTCTACATACTATATATATAATCTTCCATAACACAATAAGAACATGAAATTCTTACCTTTTCCCAAAACTTCCACTTGCCACTAAAGTTGTTTCCTTGCCAAAACAATTATACCATGTTGAAAGAGTCTTGCGCTTAGTAGAAATACATGAAGAACATAATTTTTAGACCAAGGATTGAAGACTTGGAATTTCTTTCTTCTTCTTCTTTTTTCTCTTCTTGGCCGAACATGGCCTTTCTTTCTTTCTCTCTTTCGTTTTTTTTTTCTTTCCTTTTTTTCTTCAATAAATGTTGATGACTCCCTCGTATATATAAAATTCCCTTAGTCATGTGGGGCAGCGTACCCCTCTCTAGAATTTTCTTGAAATTTTTAAGAAAAAGATGACTTTATTTATTTTCTTTTTTTCCTTTTTTTTTTTGGTCATCTTTCTTTCTCTTTTGTCACGTGGCCAATATGGCCTCTTTAGAATTTTCATGAAGCTTGGGTGAAATTCCCATTTTGCCCCTCGACTTTTTCAATATTACGATTTTGTCCCTAACCTTCCGCATTATTTTCACGGCCCATTTTGCGAATTTCTCTTCTTGCTCTTAACCATTCACAATATTTCCATACTTATAATAATCATAAATAATATTCACGACAGCTCGTACATTAAAATAATTCTTGAAAATGACCCTGTCCTTATCTCTTGCCATGACTTTCTCGAATTATCCGAATACATTAAATACGGGATATAACACCCACCCCACCCCCCCTTTTTTAAGGAATGACAGACGACAAAGCACGGTCTAAACCCATGCTTTATATAGTTTTTTTTTTATTTTTTTATATTGCTTGGTGTTGTTTAATATGGGTCCACCCTTTATGGGGTGCACTTTTTTTTTTTTGATATTATTAGTTTTACTTATTATTTTTATGCATATAATATATATACATATCTTGTTATGTTCAAAATCTTATTAATATAATTGTAGTTTGTGCTATGTATCTAAAATTTTATTATATTAAGATTACTACGAATACAAATCGTACTTTTTTTTTTAACATTATATTTTTTTTAGGACAAAGGGTCAAAAATACCCCTCTACTTTTGGAAAAAAGGCTAAAAAATATCCTCCGAACTTATTTTGGGTCAAAAATACCCCTCCGTCCTTAAAGTTTTCAAATATCTGCCTTGTCTTGGCGAAATTATCCCCAAAATAACCCAAAATCCTTTTTTTAAACTCTTGTCATCATTTAAACCCGACCCCAACAAACTAATAACCCATAAGATCCGTTATTCCCTTCATTCCCTCAAACTTCAAACCCTACATTGGGGGGATAAGGGGGATTTTATGGGTTATTATTTAGTTGGAGCAGTTTAAATGATTTATGATGTTAAAAAAGGATTTAAGTTATTTGGGTGATAATTTCCATCAAGACAACTGAGGGTATATTTGAAAACTTTATGAGAAAAGAGGGTGCTATTTTGACCCAAAACAAGTTGGAGGATATTTTAGCCTTTTTAAAGTAGAGGGGTATTTTTGATCCTTTTCCTTTTTTTTAATATGGGGTTCACTTTTTTTTTTTTTTTTTTTTGATATTGCTTGATTTTGTTAATGTATCTAATTTTTTTTCCCCAGTTTGATTGGTGAGTTCCACTTTTTTTTCTTTTTTTTTTAATTTTTTTATATTGCTCGGTGTTATTTAGTATGGGGCCCACCACCCCCTCCCCTTTTTTTTTTAAGGGACAACGGATGACGAAGCATGGGTCTAAACCTACTTTTATATAGTTTCTTCTTTTTTTATTTTTTATATTGCTTGGTGTTGTTTAGTATGGGCCCACCCTTTTATTATTTTACCATATTTTTATGCATATAATATATATATATATACTATGTTCAAAAAAACTGATTAATATAACATTGTAGTTTGTGCTCCGTATCTAAAATTTTATTATATTAGTGTTTGCTACGAATACAAAGTCCTGCACTTTATTTTTTACATTGTTTTGTTTTTTAATATGGGATTCACTTTTTTTTTTTATTTGTTAATAATGGGGTCCACTTTTTTTTTTCCGTGAGTTTGGAGATGGTGGGTTCCACTTTGTTTTTCCGTATTTAAAACTTTATTATATTAATTTTGTTACGAATACAAACTGCACTTTGTTTTTAATATTGTTTGTTTTTTTAATATAGGGTTCACTTTTTTTTTTTTATTTATTGATTTTGTTAATATGGGGTCCATTTTTTTCTCCGTGAGTTTGGAGATGGTGGATTCCACTTTTTTACTTCTTTTTTTTAAATATTGGTTGGTTTTTTTTTTTTTTTTTTTTTTAATATTGGTTGGTGTTTGATATGAGGATTGTATTCCATTCAGGTTTGGTTAAAACCAAAACCAAATCAAAACTTAAAATGAATAAAAAAAACCGACCTTTGGTTTGGTTTGGTTTGGTTTGGTTTTAAATTTGAAAAAGCGGATAATATTTGGTTTGGTTATGGTTAAAAAAAATAGCTAATAAATAACCGAACAAACGATAATTATATACATAAAATTTATAATTATTTATATGTATAATATTAACTTTTCATAAATAATTAAAGATATTTTATACCTTTTAATTATTAATTTAATTTTAAATCTACTTATTTTTAGGCTATATCTTAAAAGAATCAAGTCCAACAATCCAAGCCTAACTCTAATAAGTCGTAAGCATAAGAGGTAAAAAGTAAAAACCTACTATCTCTTTTCATTTACATCTTATTGACGTATAACTTTCCTCATATCGAAAGTTAGCCCTTGTGGTAGTGAGGAAAAAAGAGCTTCATAAGAAATTTGAAGAATGTGAGAGAGAATATTTGAATTGTCGCATTGTCCATAAAATTGAAAACTCTAACCAAACCGAACCAAACCGACAATAACCAAACCATAGTGGTTATTATTTTACTTGGTTTGGTTATGGTTTTACATTTAAAAACCGACTAAATTGGTTTGGTTATGGTTTTAACCAATAACCACCCAAACCGAACCATGAACACCCCTAATGAGGATCACACTTTTTTTTTTTAACGGACTGAAGCATGGTGTAAACCCATGCTTCTATATAACGCTTTGATTTTTGTTAAGATGGGTCCACTTTTTTTTTTCTCAGTGAGTTTGGAGATGATGGGTTCCACTTTGTTTGTGTTCCGTATCTAAAACTTTATTATACTAGTGTTTGCTACGAATACAAAGTCTGCACTTTATTTTTGACATTGTTTATTTTTTTAATATGGGGTTCACTTTTTTTTTATATTACTTGATTTTGTTAATATGCGGTCCATTTTTTTTTCTCCGTGAGTTTGGAGATGGTCCTAACTTTTTTTTTTTTTTTTTTTTTAAATATTTGTTGGTGCTTAATATGGGGACTATACTTTTTTTTTCAATGCTTAACGACGACATTAGTGAGTTTAGAGATGGTGGGTTACTTTGTTTTGTCTTTCAAATCCCCAAAAACTTTAATATATTAGTATTTGCTACAAATACAAAGTCGCACTTTGTTTTTGACATTGTTTATATTTTTTAATATGGGATTCACTTTTTTTTATATATATATATTGCTTGATTTTGTTAATATGGGGTCCACTTTTTTTTTCCTCCGTGAGTTTGGAGATGGTGGGTTTCACTTTTTTTTTACTTTTTTTTTTAAATATAGGTTGGTGTTTTTTTTTTTTTTAATATTGTTTGTTGTTTTAATAGGACCACACCTTATTATTATTTTTAATGTAAAAAACGGACGACGATCCCACCCGTGCTTCTATATAGTTAGAATTCATATTAAATTCAATTAAACACGTAATTTGTTGGCTACATCAGATGGGATTTCACAAGCTCCATCTAGAAAGAAAATTAATGACCAAATCGCACTACATTGTTAGGTAATGAGAATGCTAGTCACCTCTATCAAAACATTTGATCACACGTTTTGACGTATACCTTTTATTATGATAAATTAAAACAATGTCATCGATATTTTTCCTTCATCGCTTAATTCAAGAAATCTTATAGTATTTCAATCAATCAGCTCCCGCACCGTGGTAATTTGCAACTACTTATTCTATACTGCGTCCCTCCCATTTTATTTGTCATTTTAGCATTTTTCATGCCATTAAGAAAAATAATAAATACAGGGTAAATTTTACTAAATTATTCCTATTTAGTAAAAGTATATAGACTTCTTCTACTTAAATATTGTGTCATTTAAAGGTATAGTTGAAAACAACAGTCAATTTTAGTCTCAGAATTTCTAAACAGACAATTATTTTAGAATAATTTTTTTTGAGCTCAAGTGACAATTAAAATACGAAATAGTAAGTTACTAAGAGCCCGTTTGGATTGGCTTATAAGTTGCCTATAAAGTACATTTTTAGCTTTTTTGAGTATTTAGATTTGTGTCACAAAAACATTTGTGCGCTTAAAATGTTTCAAAAAATTAATCGGACTTTGTTTGGCTTAACTTATCAAAGCGGCTTATAAAATTTGGCAACTTATAAGCCAAAAAAAATAAGTTGGACTACACCAACTTATTTTTTTTTTTTTGGCTTATAAGTCGTTTCAAATTTATAAGTTCGCTTTTGTTCTATCCAATCAAAAGAGCTCTAAGTGTGGAGTCACAAGAGGGGCCATTTGGTTTGCATTTCAGAAAGATTTAATCTCCACATAAATTTCAGCAGTAATTTATATAGTACTATATTTGGTTGAGCTTGAGAAAATTTAATCTCCACATAAATACAGTTTTAAGTTATACCATGTTTGATTGTTAATTTTTTTGTTTACCTCATTATCTGCATAAGTAATGCGAGAACCTATGTATTATTTTATGCGGAACCTATATATTATTTATCCGAGGTATAATATGAAATAAAAGTAGGTGCATTAGCAATAAGTGGATTAAAATTCTAAATTGACAAAACTGACCCTCATAATAGTATATGTAAGAATACTTTCTTATTCTATTTTAATTATGCAATATATATTAACTTGTGATATATCAGTCATTCACTAAGAAATTATCGCTGTATTGACTTGTTTATAGAAAGGGATTTCATAAAAATAAGAAAATAAAGAGAGAGAATTAAGCAAAAAAGGAAGAAGTGGTTGTTAGTGCAGGATGGTGCATGGTAGTAAATGCAGGTGTGGGTAGTTCACGGACGAAGAATGAACAGCACATTATGCCATTAATTAGTACTAACTTTGGCATTGATTTACACATAGCAAAATGGTACATGTACATGATATGATCGACATTATACGGCAGTGACTTTTGCAAAATGACAAATGTGAAACTTATAGAACTTTCAACATCATGACGAAGGACAATACATAGTTACTTATTTTATCAAAAGAAATAGAATTTACACATGATATTTTCTTTTTTGGCTTCATTCATTTTATAACTTATATGAGCATGTTATTGTTTAACAGTCGTGGCCTGCCATCTTTGTAAAAATATTTGAACAGATATTTTAATGATATTAAAATTTTGTACAGATTTGAATCATTCAGATTCATTAAATGATTGTAATATAAAAAAAATACGCTTAACGTTAATCTGAATGATTAAGATTCAACCTTAAAAAATAAACAGATTTAATAATTAAAATTTAAGTAATTAAAATTAAGACATACATAAGGTGCAAACAAATGAAGTCTTACTTGTTAGATATCTTTCGTGTGATCAGATAGTGTAAAAACTTTCTTATATCTATATTAACTATTGTGAAAATGGTGTATATGATATGCTTGACAATTGACATTATACGGCAGTGACTCTTGCAAAATGACAATAGTTATCAAAAGAAATACTAGAATTTATGCATGACGTTTTTGGCGTCATTGTTTGATAATTGACGTATCGTTGGAACTCAAAGGTTTTTGTGAAATTTTGGCTGGTTTAAAGGAAGAAGATAAAGGCCAATTTGACCAACAGCCAACTGAACTCAAAGTAGATATATAGAGGTATGGTAGAAATTTAAGTAAAAGCCATATAGTGCCTCGCTGGTTAAAAGACAATTCCAAAAAACCTATCGACCATCTTTTGGGGGATCATTGTCCTCATTAAATTAATCTAGATAAGGATGGATCTACCCTCAAATGCCGCAAATATAGATTTCTTTTTTTCATGAAACTGTTTTTAAGTTTTTATAATATATTTATTACCAAATGAATATTTTCAGTTATACGAGAGATAAGATCTCTACCTTTGTGAGCTTTGTAAAGTATAGTTGGTTTCAAGTTTGGATAGGGAGGACGGTTAGTGCACCCACGGCTAATTTTTTAGCATGAAAATAGTAAAGTAATATTTTTTTTGATAACCTTGATGTTTACGCCAGTTTGTATGCACTAAGATTAATGGAATATTTATTATCTCTTATACATTAGTATACGTATCAAATAGTTCTGTCCATTGAGAGATGGACAGATGAAAAAAAATCACCTAATTTGTTTTTGCCTTCGCTAGGATTTGAGCGTGATACCTCATAATTTTCAACCCGCTTTATCGACCATTAATATTACTTATTACGATGAGTTTCCGAATATCTGGTCTGCCCTTTTCTATATATGCATGTTATTGAGAGAGAGAGCGGGGGTGGGGGTGTGTAAGCTAGAAGTTATTCTTAAGAACTGATATCGAATTAGTTTTTCAAAATGATCAAAGAACTAGCAACCAAGTGTTCTCAATTATTACTATTCGTTATGTCCCAATTGAGTATCATGAATTCATGATCATTGTCTCCTTGACGAAGTCGGAGCCTAAAAGATAAAAAATCTGTATTTACCAAAAGGGGGTGCCCAAAAATTTATATACCAAAAGGGGTATATCGTGGGCTGATCCACGATATACCCCAAAAATTTTTTTTCACCTGACACCAAGTCAACGAAAAATTAAAAAAAAAAAAAATTTAATTGTATAACGTGGACTGATCCACGTTATACAATATAAATTGTAAAACGTGGATCGGCCCACGTTTTACAAATATATTTTGTAAAACGCGGACCGATCCACGTTTTACCTCTAAATTTTTTTTTATTTTTTTTTTGTTACACTAAAAAAAAAAAAAAATTTAGTAAACTTTTTTTTTTTTTTTGTAACACTTAGTGTGTTTTTTCATACTTTGACCAATGATTAATCGTGTGTGAAGACTTCGAAACGTCAATATTTTATATAGAACCCCGATATTTTTTCTCGCGTACAATAATGTAGGCTCAATACATCAAGGATACGATAGACGTTCGGATCGTCATTTTAGGGGTTGAAAAGGTGCCCGAAGTAAGTTTTGTTTGAAAACTTAGTGTTTTTTCATACTTTGACCAATGATTAGTCGTGTGTGAAGACTCGCGTAAAACGTCAATATTTTATATAGAACTTGATATTTTTTTCGCGTAGAATAATGTAGGCTCAATACATCAAGGATACATAGACGTTCGGATAGTCATTTTAGGGTTGAAAAGGTGCGAGTAAGTTTTGTTTGAAAAAACTTGTGTTTTTTCATACTTTGACCAATGATTAGTCATGTGTGAAGACGAAACGTCAATATTTTATATAGAACCTGATATTTTTTCTGCGTACAATAATGTAGGCTCAATACATCAAGGATACATAGACGCTCGGCCGCAAGGCGGTTTGGCCGAGCCGATTTTTAAAAAAACGCCTTTTATCCCATTCAATTTCGATTTTCCCCCAAATTGGCGTGAAATTTTCAGTTTTATTTACTTATAAGATGATGATACGCAATAGATTTCAACGTAAAAATCCCAAGGTAATGTACCTGTGAATGTCAATTTCACTTCGCGGTTTCAATTTTTGAAAATAAAGTTTCGATTAATTTTCTCAACATATAAAGTTGACTAAAATAACTCTGTTACCAAACACTAAGTTTTTTCAAACAAAACTTACTTCGGGCACCTTTTCAACCCCTAAAATGACGATCCGAACGTCTACGTATCCTTGATGTATCGAGCCTACATTATTGTATTTAAAAATATCGTGTTCTATATAAAATATTGACGTTTTAGTCTTCACACACAATCATTGGTCAAAGTATGAAAAAACACTAAGTTTTTTCAAACAAAACTTACTTCGGCACCTTTTTCAACCCCTAAAATGACGATCCGAACGTCTACGTATCCTTGATGTATTGAGCCTACATTATTGTATTTAAAAAAATATCGTGTTCTATATAAAATATTGACGTTTCGGAGTCTTCACACACGATTAATCATTGGTCAAAGTATGAAAAAACACACTAAGTTACAAAAAAAAAAAAAAAAAAGTTTACTAAATTTTTTTTTTTAGTGCCGCAAAAAAAAAAAAAAAATTTAGAGGTAAAACGTGGATCGGTCCACGTTTTTAAAATATATTTGTAAAACGTGGATGGAGTCCACGTTTTACATAATTTATATTGTATAACGTGGATCAAATCCACGTTATACAATTAAATTTTTTTTTTTTTTAATTTTTCGTTGACTTGGTGTGTAAAAAAAATTTTTTTTGTATATCGTGGATCAAATTTCACGATATACCCCTTTTGGTATATAAATTTTTGGGCACCCCCTTTTGGTAAATACCGTGTATTTTTATACCCTTTAGGCTCCGGACTCTCTCCTTGACTCCTTCTAAGTTCTAACAGTATAATTACAAAAATAAATAAATAAATCATTTCCTAATTCATGTATAATTGCGAAATACGATACATCTACAATATTTATAACTAACTGTTTGTTGAACTCATTTCATGTTAAAGTATATATTTCAAAGTCCCACCAAATGAATATAGTAGTGATCCAGAGGGTATTCTCTTAAATACTAACTTTATGTATTATTTTGGACACAATAGGTTAAAAGTTAAATAAATTCATGGCATATGTTAAATAAATTCATGGCATGCTTAATTGGTCAATATAACAACATTTACCATTTTATTTTACCTATTCTATACGTATAAAATTGCCAGTCTGATAAGTTTTTATATTCTTGTTCAAGATTATCTAAATATAATTTTCAGCAACTTGCTTGGTATTTAACTTCAAGTGAAATTTAATATAGTTAAGTCAAAATTGTACTAATTTCTAGATGATTTGATATCATCTCTATTTTTTAGTAAGTGTAGTAAAAAAATTCTTGGAATGTTTGATTTCTGTCTAAAATGATATAATCATTTGATATCAAAATCGATTTCTTTAAGGGAAGCATAGAAATGTGAGATATACGTAACTATCAAATTATGAATACTCCCTGCATTTCAAAATAAATAAATTTTTGAGATTTTTTTCTTTGATCCAAAATAAATGAATTTTTCAAAGTTTAAGAGGTTATTTATTAATTTTTTCAAAATTACCCTTCTTTTAATAGTTTTTTCAAATTCCAACATTCAATATTCCAACCATTAATAAAAATTAGGGGAAAAAGACACAGGGTAATTTAGTTAAATAAGAAATTTTTTGATTAATGTCATTAATTAGATTTCTTAATAGGTGTGTCACATTCCAACAATTCAATTATTTTGAAAGGGAGAGAGTATCGATAAAGTGAGCGTAAATCCCCTTAAAAAAAATCACCAGTCCTCCCTAGCAATAAAATATATATATATATATATATATATATATATATATATATATTAGACCCGAATTCCAACAACAACAACAACAATAACAAGCTCAAAGTAGAATCCCACCATGTGGGGATTCCAAATTATTCGAAATAATTTTAAAAATTATATTTATGCAATTTTTAAAAAATAGAATAAAATCTACATAGGGGTCTAAAATGGAACAATCAGCCTTACGAAAAAGTGTATGAGAGCCTGTTTGGATTGGCTTATTGTTTTTGATTTATGCCCAAAAGCAATAAGTTTGAAATTTTAACTTATGACTTTTAATTTATTTTTATTGTTTTAGCTTAAAAATAAATACTTAAAAATATTTTTTTATTTTATCTAAACACTATAAAAAGTGCTTACAAACTATTTTGACTTAAAAATAACTAAAATAAGTCAATCCAAACAGGCTCTTAAACTCATTGACATTTGACTCATAAGTCATAACGAAGACCCAACTCAACATTGACAAGTGTAACACACATACCCATGTGTCACGTAATAGTAGACCATCGTTAACTCCTAAACGCTCTTATAGCGCGTGTAGGTCATAAATTCTGACCTGGTAAATTCAGATTCTTCTTATTTCGGGGTAGTTTGCTTGGGGGGTGGGGTTAGCACTGAAATATAATAATTTCAATTTTTCAGAACAAAAACCTGCAAAATCTGTATTGTGATTCATTAAAAATTCATGATTACAAGCCGACGAAAATAAAAAAACACATTTTAATTTTTTTCTTCTCAAAAGAAACATATCTTCTTCATATATATACTATATATAAATATAATATATACTCAACACCTTTTGGTTAATTTTCAATTTGCATGGCTAATTCTTCTTCTTGTTCCTCAAAATCCTCCATTTCTCCTCGTCATCCACCTCTTTTCACTCCTGTAAGTAAACTATTCACTTTCTAATCCCTTTTTCTCTTTAGGCTATTTATGCAAATTCTGTTTTCTTTGGCCATTGATTCTTCACTAGTAATTTTTTTATCCCATGCTATAAGATTTTCAACATAAAGATACAATCCTTGTCATATATACTCAATACTCTTTTCATTTTAGTCATTTTCAATGGCTAATTCTTCTGTTGCCTCCTCAAAGTCCTCCATTTCTCCTACTCTTTTCACTCCTGTAAGTTCACCATTCACTCTCTAATCCTTTTTTCTCTCTTGGATATTTATGCAAATTCTGTTTTTTTTTGCCCATTGGTTCTTGTTTAGTGATGTTTTTATCTCTTTTGGCTATTCAAGCAAATTCTTGTTTTTGTGTCCATTGGTTCTTGTTTAGTGATGTTTTTTCTCTTTTGGTTATTCAAGCAAATTCTTGTTTTTTTGCCCATTGATTCTTGTTTAGTGATTTTTTTTTTTTTCTGAAAAAGATTGAGTTTTTATCCCCATGCTTTAGTGAAAAGAGAATGAAACTGCTCACACATCTTTAAGAATTTTTTTTTTTTTTTCACAAAAAGAAACAATCTTTTTCATATATAACCTGATACCCTTTACGTTTAATTTTAATTTCAATGGCTAATTCTTCTTCTTCCTCCTCAAAATGATGACAAGGGAGTTTTTGATTCTTGTTTACTGATACTTTTTTCTCTTTTGGCTATTCAAGCAAATTATTGTTTTTGTGCCCTTTGATTCTTGTTTAGTGATGTTTTTCTCTCAAAAAGATTGAGTTTTTATCCTTTGCTTTATTGAAAAGAGAATGAAACCTCACATACCTTTAAGATTTTTTGTTTTCCACAAAAATAAACATCTTTTTCATATATACACACTACCTTTTTTTTTTTTTTTTTTTTTCAATTTCAATGGCTAATTCTTCTTCCTCCTGCTCCTCAAAATCCTCCATTTAAGTTCACCCCTCACTCTTTCACCCCTTTTTCTCTTTTTGGTATTAATGCAAATTCTGTTTAGATGATTTTTTTTTCTCAAAAAGATTGATTTTTTTCCCCTCCTTTTTTGGGTGTGTGTTATAAAGCAGATTGAAGAAGGGAATGAAGAAGAGGAGTATTCACAAGGGAGAAGCGGTTATAGAGCAGAGACAACTCCAAGTGAAGTTGAATACAGGCACCATCCTACACCTTTACATCACTCTAAAACAGAGAATAAATCCAAAGTGTCTAACAAAAAGAGGCTAGAAAATGAAGACAACAAGGGTGTTTTGTGCAACAAGTGCAGGCCTAGCAATAGAGAGAAAATCACTGTGGTTCCATTAGACAACAACAACAAAAGCAATTCCATAAATAGCCCTCATGGTGGCAGTGGTATTTTCAAATCAGTCCTCTCAACTTTGGTTAAAAGAAGTCCAAGATTATCATCATCATCAGTAGAAGTTGAGTCCTCTACTGGTGTAGGGTCAAGAGAGGAACAATGGAAAATTGCATTGGCTGAGCTGTCACATAAGCTAATTCAAGCTACAAGAAAAAGAGATGAGGCTATTTTAGAAGCATCAAGATTGAAGTTTCCTATGGTTGAGCTTGAGAAAAAACTAAACAAGCTTGAAATTATTGTCACAATTTGAAATCTGGTCTTGAAGTTTGTAATAACAATGTTATGAACAACAAATCCCCTTTAAATCTCCAAAGAGTAAAATTTGGTGAAGAGGACAAAGTGATTGAGCATTTTTTAGTGATGGTCTCTGCGGCAAGATCATCTGTTAGGATTTTAAGTCGATCGATGACACTTCAACTTAGACAAATTGGTGGCAAAGTTTATGATCGAATTGCATTACTACTCCAACCATATGATATCAAGATTTCAATTTCAAGAAACCCAAGGGGGTTAATTGTGTATCTTGAATCTTTGTTGAACAAAGCTTTTTTTGAGGATTTTGAATCTATTGGATTCCAAAAGAGTTCTTGTAACCAAATCTTGAACCCCATCGACCGATGTGAGACAAATTTTGGTTTGTATAATCGATTGAAGGATTTAACATGGGAGGAAGTATTGAGCAAAGGGACAAGATTTACAATGAAGAATTCAGCAAGTTTTGTGATAGGAAAATGAGTGAAATTGTGGCTATGTTGGGATGGAACAAAGCTTGGCCTGAACCCTATTGCAAGCTTTTTTTGGTGCATCAAAAGCAGTGTGGTTAGTGCACCTATTGGCTAACTCACTTCATCCAACACTGCCTATTTTCAGAGTGGATAAAGAGATGAAATTTGACTGTGTTTACATGGAGGATATGGGTGGAGATAAAGCTAAGAAGTTGGTCCCAGCCATTGTTAGGATCATGGTCACACCAGGGTTCTATGTCTATGACAATGTGGTCAAGTGCAAGGTGCTTTGCAGGTACAATAATAATAGTAGTAGCATTATTCATGGTGGCATTAAAAATGATAGGGGTAGTGATCTAAATGGTTTAACCCCATCACCTACATAGCAACAAATTAGACGTACGATAGTATGAAATGTCATGTGAAAAATATTTCGTTTACTTTTGTTTTTTATGTACCTAGATTTTGGAGGACCTTTTAAAGCAAAGTGAAATATTTGGCGTTTTGTTGTTGTAAGTTCTTGCATTGTTTTACTCATTACTTGGTCAAATTGGTGATTTTTCTTATCAGACTTTCCTCGTTGTGGGAATTAAATGATCACATCATTGTGGCGGGGTGGATCGGATTTTGCCATCCTTTACGAGACGTTTTGGGTTCGAATTTTGGGTACAAAAAAAAAAAAAGGAAAAAGTGTTCAAAACACACTTAAACTATGGCTAAAGTTGCCACAACACACCTAAACTTTGCGGGGGTCCTATGACCCCCCTGAACTTATTTTTTGTGTATTATCTACACTTTCAAATGGACAAAGTCACCCAAACTCGTTTGAGTGTATGCACGCGCTGAAATTTGATTTTTAGCGACCACTTCTTAACGAAGGGAGATGAATCCGGTTGTTATAAGTGCACTTATAGTGACCAAATTTTTTTCCAGTCGTTAGAGCTAATTTTTCTTTCAATTATCGTACCTTTTGCTTTGTGCCTTTTGTGTTGAGTTTGTGCGTTCAAGAATTTGTGCCTTTTGCTTTCCTTTGTGTTGAGTTTAAAGATTTAATTATTCTTCAATTGGGTATTTTTCATTTCTCCATTTTTCAAAATTTCAAACCCAAAAAAACTCTATCAGAACGACCAAATCAAACGGGTCTTTTTCGATATTATAGGATTTGTGACATTGTCGACATTAAAAACATAATTAATAATAGTGGATTAAGATAGTAGAACTTCAGTAAATTGAAAACTCAGTTAGACGTCGAGTTTCGACTTGAAGCTTTAGATACGGGTCTTCAAATTCGGATTTGATGAATAAAATTCTTGGTTCTTGATCGTTTGAAGTTGAACTCGAGCTTAGAAGACGTCACGGAACGTGAAGAAGAAATGACACGACTCCATGACCGCCATGAACAAAGCTTGAAGCTTCGAACTCGAATTTTCGGGTTGCCGCAAATGAGCTCCATTTCGAGTGGGTGATATATCAAAACAACCGGAACGTCGAGAGGAATTCAAATCTGAAATTTGGTAATGTTTGGTTGAGATTTGAAGTGCATTAGGATCAAATTCGGTCAGTTCTGCCTACGAAGAAGATGAATAGTAATTTGTCTTTGCCCATTTTGCCAAAAAGTTATCATAACACACACATTTTGAATTTTGCGGGGATCTATGACCCCCCCCGGACTTATTTTTTGTGTATTATTTACACTTTTATATGGAATCTTACGCGCTCAAAGAGAGTAGATATAATCGCTTGTACAGGTCACTAAAAGCGTACAAAATACACAAAAAAATAAGTACATGGGGGTCCTAGGACCCCCGCAAAATTCAGGTGTGTTATGGCAACTTTGGTCATAGTTTGAGTGTGTTTTGAACCCTTTTCCCAAAAAAAAAAAGGGAGAAGAATTAACCCAATTAGGAACCCACACAACCACTTAAACTAAATATAACTGGTAGATTATTTGTGTAAAGAGCCCTAAAAAAGTCATAGTAGGGAATATTTTTCTTTTAATGAGTCTTATGCGGCGCGAATTTGAATGAGTAGGACCCTATTACGGACAGGGGCGGATGTGATAAAGACTCGGGGTGTTACGAGCAAAAAAAAAATCAGTGTATATTTAGGGTAAATTCTCCGTATTCATGTACATATATTGACTTTTGAACACACCCGAACAAATGCAAAGGGGTTCATTTGTTTTTCCGAACACACGATTGAAAATTCTGGATCCGCCACTGATTACGGACACTGGATGGGAAACTAAAAATAATACCATTTGGAATGAAAGATAAAAAAAGAGGACAAAAACTTCCGTATGGCATCTCGTAATAATGTGCAAACTATATAATAGAGGAAGGTAACATGCACATTGTAAGTTGTGATGAATGAGCACCTTTTTTTTTTTTTTTTTTTTGGAAGTTGTTTCATTTCTTGTGGTGCCTAAGCCAATACAAGAAAGTAGTAAAGTTTTTTGTTGGTGTATATGAGTTGTTCATGTCTTTGACAGCCCTCATTAAGGGTGTCAACCGGTTCCAACCGGAACCGGTTATGGAACCGGTTAAGGAACCGGCCGGTTCCGGTTAAAAAACCGGAACCGCTAACTTGTAGGTTAGCGTTTAACCGGGTTCCGGTTTTGGTTTTAACCTAAACCGGAACCGGTCCTTTGGAGTGTTTAAAATATGTTTTTTTTTTTTGTTTTTTGTATTATATATATATATTATAGTATTTATTTGTATATATATTGTAGGTATATTTACATATGTTATACAACTTTATAATTAAAGTTTAAATATTTCGACTAATGACCCTAACAAATAAGTCGATAAATACAGAATAGTGTTTTTCGTATACATATATATGTATAACTTAATATATATAGTATATATACTTATATACTACATATACTTATATATATGTATAACTTAATATATATACTATATATATGTATAACTTAATATATATACTAAATATATGTATAATAATATATATACATATATACTATATATACTTAATATATATACTAAATATGTGGATAACTTAATATATATATATATATATGTACTATATACTATATATACTTATATATAGGTATATAATATATATATACTATATATACATATATACTATATATATACTATATATATACTTAATATATATACTAAATATATATATATTAATATATATATATAGTATATATATTAAATTATACATATATATGTATACTTACATATACTTATATATATGTATAACTTAATATATATACTATATATATATATAACTTAATATATATACTAAATATATATAACTTAATATATATACATATATATATATATACTATATATACTATATATACTTAATATATATACTAAATATGTGTATAACTATATATACTTAATATATATACTAAATATATATATAACTTAATATATATATACTAAATATGTGGATAACTTATATATATATACTATATATACTTATATAGGTATAACTTAATATATATATATATATACATATATACTATATATACTATATATATAAATATATGTATAACTTAATATGTATACTATATATATATTAAGTTATACATATATATATATAACTTACATATACTTATATATATGTATAACAATATATATATATATACTTATATACTATATATACTTATATATATATATAACTTAATATATATATATATATATGTATAACTTAATATATATATAAATATATGTGTAACTTAATATATATACATATATATATATATACTATATATACTATATATACTTCATATATATAAATATGTGTATAACTATATATACTTAATATATATACTAAATATATGTATAACTTAATGTAAGTGTAGTTCCACCTAGTCTCAATTTCTATTTGAATTTTCCTAGGTCTAAGGTTATTTTCCACACAAGCATTCTTAAAATCTCTAATTCTTCCCCTATAGCATTACAAAAAAGAAACGCAACAAAGATTTCTAACTTTTGAACGGAATAACGGATTATACAACGTTGAATGTAAGTAACAAACCCCAACCCGAGGGAAAGGAAAATGGTAAACAATCATAAGCTACCATTTTAGCTATTTCTACGCGTTCTTTTTCTTGTCATACTTAAAAATTTCTACGGTTCGTGGGTCTATCGTCATTTGAATCCCCCCCACATTTGAACCCGTTTGCTCTCCCCAAGCATCCATATGTTTGGTTCTCATACGAGAATTTAGTGTACCCGTTCCACCATCCTTCTGTTCCTTGCTTAAAACTAAATACTTGTCCACATATGTTACATGTAGCCGATTGGCTTTCCCTATTCTTAGTCATAAATTTCCAAATTTTAGTACGTTGGCTTACGAGTTCTAGGCGGTTTGTCTTGTGTATGTGATTGTGCGGGACATGTATCTCTGTGGGATTTTTCGGGGGGGTTGTGTTTTCATCATCATCATTTAAGTCTTCATTAAAAAGTGTCGGTAAAATGTTGTTGCATTGTCTACGACCTAAAAAAAAAAAAAAAAAAAAAAAGTGGATTATTTCCACCAACATCAATACCTACAATTGCAGGTTTCTTCCACAAATGTTTCCTCGTTAAAAGCGCGCATTCTAACAATACGACTACTACTACCGCACCACGTCTTAATCTCTTTGACATTATTAAATAGGAATTAATTTTAAATCACAATCAAATAATCACAAGAAAATAAATTACAACAAATTAAATTGCGTAAATTAAATTGCGTAAATTAATTGCGAAAATAAAGACAGTCGAACGAAGGTACCAAATTGCCGGGATTAATTTCAACCAAAGTCAAGGCGGCTAGAATTGCAAATCCACCAAAGCTATCAGATTGTTGCAAAATCCAACTCCACCAACAATATTATAATTGCAAAATTAATAATTGAGTTGAAACTATAATAAGACTTTGTGGCTAGTTATTGCAAAATAATTATAATTGAGAGATTGAATTTGAGAGAAAGATGAAGAAGAGTGAATTGGTGTGAATTAAAATGAAAATGAAAGGGTTTATATAGGGGGGGGGGATGGAAAAGGGTTAAAAAAAAAAAATTTAAAAAAATTAACAAAATGGGCCCTTTGGCAACGGTTTTTAAATACCGTTGCCAGGGGTTTAAAAAAGCATTTTTTTTTTTTTTTTTTTTTTTTAATTTTTAGGAAAGGGAACCTTTTGGTTGGGGTCTTGGGGGTTCAAATTTCCAAATTGACCCGGGTATTCATTAAAGGTTGAACCGGGTTTAAAGGGCCAACGTTCCCTTTC
>NW_026714221.1:0-42151 GCF_029784015.1 Lycium ferocissimum
ATCATATTATCATACATCTATTAGTACCGGCCCTTAACGAGGGGGCTCGGTGAGTGAAATCATATCATTGTACATATATACGTACCGGCCCTCTAGTGAGGGACTCGGTGAGTAAATCATATCATAATCATGTCATCATGCCATCATATATATATATATACATACCGTACCCGACCTACTTAGTGAGGGACTCGGTCAAGCGTGTCCGCCCCCGCTAGCAAGGGACTCGGTGTGCCATCTGGCCGCCGTCCCCGCCCGTCACATCATCATATACATATATACATATATAGCGTACCCGGCCCTCTAATGAGGGACTCGGTGAACAATGCGAGAATGTGCACGAATACGTGCCGGCCGGGACTCGGTGAAAGACATATTGAGCTTGCAGCGAGTAGTGAGAAACCATATGCACATAAATCATCATAGACTCAATGAGTAGGTAGCCGACGTTCGAAAGTCAAAGTGGACATCATGTTAAGTTCTTTCAAAACAAGTCGTTAGGACTATTCAAACGTAAACCTCGGGCCCGCGGATATGCATTAAACCCGATCCGGCCCGTACATGAAAGTTAAAGTCATTACGCGTCATAGGATCATTTGTGAACGTATTAAAGCAATCCGGTTTCGTTTACGAAAGTTACGGACGTTTTTAGACATAGGATCTTTAGGAACATAATTCTTTATACCATATGAAGTATGTTACATCATGAAGCAAATAACAATCATATACATACTCGGAACGTAAGAGCGGAGTTACCCCAAGCACAAATCATGTCATACCTTAATTGCGTCTAAGAAATGCCAAAGAAGGAAAGAGTAAGCCTTACATACCTTAGCCGCTTCCTAAGCTAATCCAACCTTAAGTCTCGACTTCTCATAATCTCAATAACGTCATTAGGTATCGATCATTAGCCATAAGCACTTAGGCATTCAATACCAAATTAACACTTTATCTACCGAAATTTCGGCAGCATTTCCCCTATAAATTGGACATCCCCGAGAATTTAACTCGGCCAAATCATTATCAACAATACCAACAAACATAATAACAATGTCAATATTCAATCCGAAATGCATTCTAACATTAATAATTCCTTTCTACACAATTCGGCAACATTTCATTTTTATTCAAATAACTACATACAATCAATTCACTACCAATGCTTATATATTCGATTACTAATCTGCAACCATTCACACATGATTTAAGAACATTCCAAGCAATCCATACAATATTCAAAACGACCAAACCAATAGGCCACTTGATAGCAACCATGGAGGCTCAAATGCATTAAGGAGCAAAAAAGGTCACCACCAAGATTCGGGACGAATCTTCTATAAGAGGGGGAGAATGATAGTAACCAAGGAAGCTTAATTTTCGTTGAAGACTAAAAAATATCAAGATGCTTTAATGGGCTTCATTTGGTAATGGAGGAATAGCTCCAGCCCAAAAGGAGATCTTTTGGGAAAGTCTTAATACTAATTGGAGGCCCAAATTGAAGACCAAGATGAGTTGGATTATGGCCCAAAACATGCCCAAAGAAGGAACAAGTTCAACAGCCCATACTTGTGTTTCTAGAAGATCATTTAATGTTATGTTGACTACATTTAATGTTTTTTATTGAACAAAGTGTTGGTGGTCTTCTATGCACATTGGAACAAATGTTTGGTGGTCTTCTATGCACATTGGAACAAATGTTGGTGGTCTTCTATGTACTTTGGAACAAAGAATTGGTGGTCTTCTATGACTTGGAAATTGCACCTTAATTAATTTAGTTTGACCAACTTTGAAGTCTAGAATGTTCTTTATTTTCTTTAGGGTGGCGACACCATTTCTCCTATATAAAGGGGTGTTTTCTTTTTCATTGTAACTAAGTTTGAATATTAATAATATTAGCCTTGTGCTTGTGGAGACCTTTGAGGTTCTCTTTTGGGTTATGCCCTTTTTGTTCTACTTTGAACCGCAACTCGGATTCTTCGATGGTAAGATTCCTTGTTTGAGTTCCCTCCCTCCATTTCTTCTTCTTCTTAATTGATTCAACTCCTTCTTTCACTATTAAACAACGTTTTAAGTATCAAATACTTGAACTTGTGTTCTTCTTTCTCAAGAATCAAACCTTCCCCCTTTCTAATTTTCAATTCTAAAGTCTTCCGCTATCCGTGTTGTTATCACCACTCCACCCGAAACTTTCCAAATGCCATAAGAATAACAACAATACCTTTCTTTCTTTCAATTTCATCAAATACATCAACAACCACATTTTACAACATCATTCATGTAAATATAAGAAACCATATTACCATTATGCTAACTTCTACATTAGCTTACAAATGATCCCAACCTCAACTTGTATCATCCAACACCTTCATTATCATTACATAATCCACAACACAACAACCAAATTACACTAAATAAAATTTGTTCATTCCTTGCCAAACAACATAACCTATTTTCGGCCACCACCACCAATCCACACCTTCTATGATTTTCATCCATTTTCACACATTACAACAACACCCAAACAAGCTATATACAATTAATTCACTACTCCTATGCAACACACACTACACATGGCCTAGGCACAACACACACGGCCCAACTTCAACTTAACATATTTCATGAGTTTTCATTCATTTCTTCACATCACAACATGCACAAACACCTATCAAACATATAAAGATGATTAAATCTTACCTTCCACTTAACTTCTTCCTCGGCTAGAATTGGCAAATCACGACAACAAGCGGTTTTCTTGTTCCAACAACTACTCCACGTTGACGAGGACCTTCCAATTGGTATGAAAACTAGAAGAAAAGAATTTTTTCTTGATCATCACGCATGGCTGAAATTCGGCCAGCCATGGTCGTTGTTCTCCTTTTTTTTTTTTTTCCTTCATCTTTCTTGAAATTTCTAGGAGATTAAATGGTAAAGATGACTAAGTTGTCATCTTATATTACCATATATTAGTAATACATGTGGCCTATGGCCCACATGTCACATTCAAGGCCACATGGCCATTTTTTTTCATGACTTCTTAGTTTCCAAAACTTCACTTTTGGCCCCAAATTTTCATGAAATGTCTAACTTTCCATAATTCATTTTTGGTCCCATATTTCATAAAATATTAGTTTCCATAATTCCACTTTTACCCCAAATTTTCCTTAATATCTCCATCCCATGAAATCATAAGCGACTTATGCCTTACAACAAAGTCGAAAAATAACCTTGTCCATAACTCGTCGCAACCAACTTAAAAATATTCCGACGTACAAAATGCGGGATATAACACCGTGGCTCACCATCATGAAAAACATCTTCCTGCTGGGGGTTATACGGACCCCTTATACGGACCGTATAAGTGGTCGTATAACTCCACTTCCCTGAAATGGTTTCCGTCGTTTCGTTTGATCTCCAATCCTTATGGAACCTTCTTAACACTTGTTTAACACTTTATTACCAATCTAAGGAGAGTTACAGCTCTTCTTTAGGATATCATTAAGTCAAAATTAGCTCGGTACTTTATGAAACTTTCCAAAACACAACATATACTTTGCCCTTCTTAAGGAACTTTCTCCTCTTACTTCCAACATCTTTGAAATCTTACCTAGGATCGTTAAATAACCTTTCTTACTTATAGAAACATCACATTTGTCTCACCTTGCATTAGTCTATCTATCACATGATGACTTGAAATTTTTCTGAGGTGTAACAAATAGGTGTCGTACCCGGCCGACTATAGCGTGGCTCGGTGTCATAAAATAGATACATAGATATAATGCATGAATGAGAGTACAAGGAAACATTACGCCTCTATCGGAGTGACGTAAGATCGGTATAACTCCGACTACCACTTACGGAACCAACATCATCCACATATCTTACGTCGAAGGATCAATGACCATAGAATCAAATCAATAATCATAAGAAAAGATCAATAATACCATAAGTATATCAATAACATAAGCTCCCTAGCATTTCTAAGAATGGAGTCATTATGGATATCGTTCGTTCGCTTGTTTCGTTCATATCATATAGGTCATGCCAAAAAGAAAGAAAGGGATAGCCCTAACATACCTGGATAGTATCCTTCTCAATCCACAACAAAGCTTAACATAATCCTCTTGCGTTTACAACAAGTGAAATGATATCATCGTCAACAAACAGTGTCGCAACTATCATACTTTGCTAATCTTATAACCTACGAAAAATCGAGCAGCACCTCTCCTGTTTATACTACATCCTAAAGACCACTAAGGGTCATCAAACAGCCCAGCAACAACAAAAACAATAACAACAATTCTATATAAGCTTCCCCGATTACCTTAACAATCATATTGAGCGGCAAGCTCATTTTATAAATAACGAAACATAATTTGAATCCAATTGCGGTTCCATAAATCAGTATACAACCTTCATAACATTATACTTATGTTTACCGTATCCTTTTTAGCCCAAAACATCATAAAGATAATTTCTAAAATAGTCCTTACGTTTTAACTTTTCAACCTTCACTTCCGAGTCCTAGTTTTATATGTTTTCCTTCTCTGTTTCCTTCAATTCATATATAAATAAGCTCAATAAAAATAGCCACAACATAGTCAGGTTATATTCCATAATTTCTAGCAATTAGAAACCATATTTATGCCTTCAAAACAGCCCACAAACTCAACTATTTGCAAATAACAACTTTATTCGCAAGTTCATGTTTATTTCATCGATTCACCTTAACCAACATCAAAATAATCATAAGCACGAACATAATATACTCACCTTATAAATTGGCCTCAAGTTGAGTTCAAAGATTCTCCTAGCTTGTATTCACCCTTAATAACAACACAATACGATAGAAGTGATTTCCTTTCACTTCAGCTAACTCCCAAGGTAAAACTTGTATTAAATCTTCATATTTGGTTCTTGAATGACTAAGAACTGTTGGGGAGGGTTTTGAGAGGTCTGATGACGAATTTTGATTGAGAAATGAGGTTTAATGAAGCTAAAAATGAATTTAATTCAATCAAAGGTCGGCCACCGTCTATGTGGGTCCCAGCGAGGCTGACTGCACGATGATCTTGTAAAAATGCGAATATCTCTTTATTCCGACGTCGTATAGATGAATGGTTTAATGCATTGGAACCTAGACTTGTAGACCTTCAAATTTATAGGTGGATCACCTCATAAATCCAAGTATATTCGAAGAAAAACTAAGTAACATTAGACCCAAATTTCAGCAAAATTTATGAACGTACCTTGCAATACTTTTCGCCAACTTTTATTTTACAACTTGCTTGACTTCAAAACATAAGATACGAATGTTATATGATTCAAGTACCTTAAAACAAGACCTCCTAAGAACATTAAGCACTCCTAGTTTAACCCCTAAATTGTGGGTTATAACACTAATTTGCTTAACCCTGAAACCTTACGGCACATTCTTAACAGTTGTTGAAAGTCTTTCTTAACCTTATAGGGTTTCCTTGGCCACTATAGGCTTACGTTAGTTTACTTATAACACAAATGGCACAAAAATATATGAGATGTAACATCTTTCACCGCTTAGGAACATTCGTCCTGGAATATTAAAGTAGAGTTACCATCGTTTTAATCGTCAATGTCTTTTTGCTCGCACATAATCTCATCGAATTCCTTTCAACTTGCTGTGTCGATCCACACATCTTAAGATTTTAATACCCAGAAGGTATAAATGTTTAATAAACGGTGTCTTAGTTGTTCTTATCGCGACTCCCAATAGTCTTTTGCTGTCCTTCCTCGAATTCTTCTTGTAATCCCTCTCTTCTTCGCTACTAAAACCCTTGTTGCTAACTTAGTCACTTCCTTTCGTTAGCTTATTTCATTTTGCCTTCTTCTTACAACGCTATGCTAGAGTTTCCTTGTACTATGTTTCCTTTTATAACTTTTCTTACTGAACTTAGTACTTTCATCAATATAACCTCACCTTTCTGCTCACCAAATCGACTAGCAACCTCCTTTGGATGTTTCATTCGAGCGATGTCCTTTTCGTACGCAAGTCTTAATCGAATTCTCCATTATAAACTTTGCTACTCCATATCGCTTCCTCAATCCGTAGAGTTCCTCTTACTTTAATTCTATCATCACATAGATCGCATTCTGGCGGCATGCATTTCTCTTAAAATTGTTGTCTTCGGTTTCTTGCAATTCATTAAGCACAGGTTGAAACGACATTACTTGAATGCTACTTTATTTGATGTATATTTCCTTGTTATTTATACAAGTCATATTCATTATTCATCAAAGCTCTTCATAGGGCTTGCTTATTTACATGTTCATCCTCATGAAGCATCATTCGTAATTTGTCATCTGGCGAGTCTTGTCATGGTCTATGAGATTTTAACTGTCCCTCGCTGGTCACTTCTTGACCTTCTTTGTGCATCCTTTCAATAACGTGAAAAACGTATCAATAGCCATTTACTTCCCTTTCTCTTCTTGATACGACAACTTGTCAATCTTTCTTTTTCTTCATGCTGGATTATTATAGGTGTTGTTTACCATTTATCCTTTCTGATGTAGTCATCGTCCTTCCAATAATTTACTAAGTCAATCTCGCAAGTATCACGTCACAATTAGCAAGTACTTATCGGTACACCTTCCTTACCACATCGGATCAACGTTCACAGTATAATTAACTCTTGCACACTGTATGTTCTTACGTTGATACTAATATCTCGCTTTCATCCCCCGTCTATCACTGAATTCTCATATCTCAACATGTTGACGTTGCTCAATAAAGTTTGGGTTAATCTTTACCTTATTATCTGAGCTCTAATGTTTATCAAAACACATAGTAGATCCCTTTTATTATTATATTTCTCGCTACGATTTAAAATTCCGAGGGCATGAAACATATAAATTACTTCACACATAAGTCATCGTGTCCGAAATGGCCCATAATTATTCTATAATTTTTTTTACAGCTGCTTCGGCAACCATGCTATCTTAGCTCTCACACTAGCATTCGAGCCTCTAATTTCATTCCCTTTTAATCGTTTCCTCTTAAGACATCGCAACATGACTTACTTGAAACATGATTTCCATTTATACTACCCCCTACGAATAATTAAGTTGTTTCAATAAACACTAAAACAATACCTCGTCACTTTTCGTGTTTTACTTTGTCTTCTTCTATTCCCTAAGGGACCCCATTAGAAATATGATAACTTTAGGCACAACCGCACTCACTTTCCAGCTTTGACTTAAAATTTGGGGTTGAGTCCTTCCGTAATTCTCTGCTAGTCCGATGTGCTATTAATGTGATGAAGCACAATCCTCTTAAGGACCTCTTAGAAGTCCCACGGAACCCTCGAATGAACTTAGAATAGGTGTAGAGTTATCCTTAACTTACATCTGTAGAGTAAGGTACTCAATAAGTAATTGTATCGTCTCATGTCTCGATTGAAATAACCACTTATCACATATCCTTACGATACTATAAAAATCCCAATTACCTTAAAATGTCCATTAAAATCCTTACTCATCATCAAAGTACCTATAAGGGGTGTATTTCTTCCATATTTCTCTTATCGAAGTCGTCATAACAGGCGAACTTTTTGTTGTTTATCTATTACTCAAACCTCTCTTCATCTATTCACAATATATCCCTTTTCTTCTAGTCACATACTTTCCATGTATCTAATACTTGTTGTTCATCATTCCTTTCTAACTTACTGATTCTTCGTATGTTGCTTCCAACGAACACATTATTCTACCTTTTCCTTTCCTTGGTTATTATTCTCTTTTTGTATCAATAGCAATGGACCCTTGTCACGTAGTCATCCTTAGTAAATTTTAAATCTCAACACATAGAAGTGAAATCAGATGCCAGTTTGAACAGCCCAGATACCAATTTGAATAAAGCAGCATGAAAGAATGAAAGAATTCGAAGTTCCTAAATGTCCTATAGCCTTTCGCAGATAATTATGGAGCTTATCGTAACGAAACATAATTTGAATCTAATTATGGTTTCATAAATCAGTATACAACCTTAATAACATTATACTTATGTTTACCATATCCTTTTTAGCCCAAAACATCATAAAGATAATCTCTAAAACAGTCCTTACGTTTAAACTCTTCATCCGTCACTTCCGAGTCCTGGTTTTTATGTTTTCCTTCTCTCTTTCCTTCAATTAATACATAAATAATTGTAACAACAATAGACACAACATAGTCAAGTTATATTCTATAATTTCCAACAATTAGAAACCATATTTACACCGTTAAAACAGCCCACAAACTTAACTATTTCCAAATAACAACTTTATTCACAAGTTCATGTTTATTTCATCGATTCACCTTAACCAACATCAAAATAATCATAAGCACGAACATAATATACTCACCTTATACAGTAGCCTCAAGTTGAGTTCCAAGCTTCTCCTAACTTGTATTCACCCTTAATAACAACACAATACGATAGAAGTGATTTCCTTTCACTTAAGCTAACTCCCAAGGTAAAACTTGTATTAAATCTTCATATTTGGTTCTTGAATAACTAAGAACTGTTGGGGAGGATTTTGAGAGGTCTTAGTATGAATTTGGAGTGAGAAATGAGGTTTGATGAAGCTGAAAACGAATTTAATAAAATCAAAGGTCGGCCACTGTCTATGTGGGTCCTAGCAAGGTTGACTACCCAGTCTCTCAAAAATGCCAATATCTCTCTATTTCGACATCGTATAGATGAACGGTTTAATGCGTTGGAAACTAGACTCATAGACCTTCAATTTGATAGGTGGATAACCCCATAACTCCAAGTATATTGGGAGAAAAGCTCAGTAACATTAGACCCAAATTACAGCAAAATTTATGAACGTAACTTGCGATAGTTTTCGCCGACTTTTATTTTACAACTTGCTTGTCTTCAAAACATAAGATACGAATGCTATATGATTCAAGTACCTTAAAACAAGACCTCCTTATCACATTAAGCACTCCTAGTTTAACCCCTAAAGTACGAGTTATAACACTGATTTGCTTAACCCCAAAACGTTACGGCACATTCTTAACAATTGTTAGAAGTCTATCTTAACCTTATAGGGGTTCCATGGCCTCTCCGGGCTTACGTTAGTTTATTTATGACAGAAATGGCACAAAAATTTAGGAGGTGTAACACCCTAGCCTTCCATAATAAATTCTTTAACCCAAATTAGAGACTCAAGCTTATTATAGACTAATCCACAAGATTCCATGATTAGAATAGCAAGATTCATCAATTAAACTCATATTCATAGATTCACCATAGATTCTAGCTTTAGGAATGTAAATAAACATGAACTAGGTGAAGGAAACTTACCACAAGATGAAACAACTCTGAATACTCTTCAAATCACCCTTGAGTCACTTAGAGAACTAATTTTGAGAATGGGAAAATACCGGTTTGAAATGGGACATTTAATGCTTCTGATTCAGCCACGTCCGCTCCAGCGGATTATGATCTGCTTTCATAATCTCGCTTTGACGGAGAAACACCCATTGAGGCAGATCTAATTAAAATAACTAGGATTCGTGCCTGTGGGCCATGCCCCGCAGAGGCGGACCTATTGAGGCGCAAACAGTCTCGTTAGGACGAGACACCATAAACCAGTAGAATTCTGGTTTTCACCAAGTTTCATCCAAAATCCCGACATCTATCCGAGGCCATCCTGATACAAACTAGTCATGCAACCATAAGTAAAAACACATTACAAACTCACTCGTGGCCTCAGAATTCCCAACAGAGCTCTATTTGACCCGGTCAACCCCCAAAAGGCCAAAACCAACTTTACAACCATTGGCAGAAAACACTCCCGAATGCCTCTGGAACCAAACTGAATATCCCCACCAAGTAATAATCGACCCTCCGGCCCTCAAGAAATCAACGAATTTATGCAAAAGGTCTCTTTACCCAAAAGTCTACTATTGGTCAAAGGTTTTTCATATTAAGGCTATAATTCTCATAGATCATAATAAAACTCACCCGATTACCTTAGGAACCATGTTGCCATCCCCCGCCGCTCATAATCATACTAACAAAGCTCGGGGAAGGGTCAACGGCGATAAATGGGTCAAAAGGACAATAACGACAAAACGAGTTGTTACACATGGCATCGGTACCCGATACAAGTGCTCGTTACCTCAAAAGTATCGAGAACCCCTTTAGTTACCTTGTTATCCCCTCTTATTAGTCAAATTATAACCAACCACGATGCTTTAATTAGAGTTAAAGATCTTGCCTGGAATAGTAGTCTGATATTCAAAACGAAGGCTTGCGATTTCATAGCACCACCAAATAGTCCTAATCTGTTCAAATAAGTATTCTACGTTAGAATACGAGTCTATCGGCACCCATTGTGCCATATTAAGATCCAGGTCTAGAAGGTCAACCCAAAATAGGCCGATCCCTGAAAGGTGAAATGTGAAATTCAACTCATAATTAGTTTACCCATGATCTAAGGAGTATAGATACCAAGAACCAACCAAATCTAACATTAATTTCAAGATTAATCGAAGAAATCTTTATTTTAGACTTAGGGTTCATGAAACCCCAATTTCTCAATCCGAAATCATGATTTCTAGCATGGAATCCCTTAATAATTGATGATATAATGGAAATAGAAAGATTAGAAACTTACCCTCTTGATGAATCTTGTAAATCCCTCAAAAATCACCTTAAACTGAGCTCCCAAGTTCCAAATATGTGAATGAAATGACTAAACTCAAATTAAGGAATAAAATAGGATTCTAACCAGCGATTTCTGGAAATGCAACCATATCCTCGCATCTAAGAGGTTGCATCTGCGGCCAAAACCTCGCAAATGCGAGGTCCACTAAAACTCACCTAAGGCCGTAGGTGCAGCCCACAGCACACAGATGCGGCCTCGCACCTACGAGCCTATTTCTTGCAGATGCGGACTTTGACCAACAAACCCATATACCGCACCTATTGCCCACCCTGTGCTAATGTAGCTCCGCATGTCCAAGCCATGTCGCGCAGATGCGAGACACTAGAAACCTGCATAATAAGGTTCCAAACTTCTATCCAACACCCGAAACTCATCCGAGATCTCCCGGACATGAACCAAATATGCAAACCAGTTCCAAAACATGTTATGAACTCACTCACTCACACACTCGAAATTTCCAAAAGGGTTCATCTTGACCCGGTGATGACCGTGGTCAAATCTAAATCCTTTAAAACTAAATTTCCAACCAAAAGTCCTAAATACCCCTGAGTCCGTTGGGAACCGAACCAACTACTCAACCAAGTTATAATTGACATTCCGGACCTAATGGAATCGACGAAAGTTCCAAAAAGACTCATCTACCCTCAATGTTGAGTCTGGTCAACCAATCCCCAAAAGAACTTCCAAAAATCGCATTTTCTCACTCAATTCTCATCTGAATTCCTCGGGAATTATGCCACCCATCTCCACAAGTCAAATATACCACAAAAAAACTAGGAAATGGGTCATCATGGGTAAAATAAGCAAAACGGCTGAACGAGTCGTTATAGTAAGCGAAGGTTTTGGCTGATTGAGATAGAGACAGGGAGCAGAGCAAGAGAGCTAGGCAAGCTGGCAATTTTGGGGAGTTCCAGAGTGGTGGTAGGCTACAGTTTTCTAGGCGGCCTGCCAGACCATCACAATCTGCAGTTATTCTACTACTGGTCTACGATCACAGTTCTAGAGGCCTAGATATGATCGATATGCTTAGTCAGGTTCAGGTCAAAGTTTAAGAGCTCCAGGTTTGTAGACTAGCGGGTGTACTAGTCAGATGTTGCCACCTCAGCCTTATTGGTAGCTAGTATGGGAGGGCACATTCACAGGTGTGCCATCAGGGCTTGGATGCATGTTATTGGTGTGGAGTTCATGGCTGTCACGACCCAAAATCGCTTAGTCGTGCAGGCACCTACCATTTTCCACCTTGGTAGGCGAACCCTTCCCTTACCCAACATGCAATATATCAGTGCAGAAGAATAATGTAATAAAAATAAATCTCAATATCAATTAAAAGAGAATAAGTACGGAATACACCTTCTACCTAAGGCATCTGGTCTAAGTCAGCACAAGAGCTACTAATAAACACATAGGTCTGAATATATAACAAGAACTATCTGAATGTTGCCATACACGGCCTATAACATCAAAAGAAATACTGTCTGGAAATAGATGACAATATACGAAGAATGGAATCTCGGGCTGGAGATCTGACAGTAGCTCACCCTAAGTCACCAATAACACTATCTCGAGAAACACTCGCGAGGATTAGAAATAGAATCTGCAACAGTACTGCATTCAAAAGAAGAGTACAACAAGAGTAGCATCAGTACAAACAACAGATACTGAGTAAGCATCATAGGCCGACTAAGATTAGTTCACACATATAAGCATAAAATCAACAAGATAAGCAGATCGACATATAATACCCAAACCACGGTCACAGAATATCCCATAACCGAATGACAGCATGAAATGAAACTTCTAAACCACAAGTCTGTCGAGTCTCAATAATCTCAAACGATAATCACAAAACCAAGTTCTGAACCTCGGTAGAGTCAGTACTGTGCAATCTGACCCAGTCCATAATCCAATTATGCCACCACAATGATACAAACAGACCATACCACATCAGATGTGAATAGCTATATAATGATGCAAAATAAAATACAATGTTGTGCAATGCAATGCACAGGCCAAATACCTCTAACCTGTACACACATGCTAAAGGCATTGTTCGCTCAATAGTCATGACCCATGGGGGACCCGCGAAGTCCATGTACCTCTCGCTTCGGAATGTACCTCGGATCACGAGTTCACAAATAGGCCACATCCTCACTCTCTGTCAAATGTGCCATATATATATATATATATATATATATATAGACACACAATATAGTCCATATACTCACCCCCTGTCAGTTTTGCCTTATATACATATATTGTATACAAGATGAGTATTCAAAATATGGTTCAAGTCTAGAACCCCAATATGAAACACCAACTTAAAAGTAAGCATGATAAATCAATGAAATAAAATGCCAATGAAAGTACGAGTCACAATGCCATAAGCCATATCAGGACTTAGTTAAATCAGCTCAACCATGGAATGAATCATAAAACCATCTCAATCAACATAAAGAGTCGAAGACACCCTTTACTTCCAAATATAACAAGTACACCTCACAACTAAGTCTTGTGTGACCAAAGTGCGCCATTTTTTTCATGTATCATCATCAGTACCAAGTCATAATTCGTTATCGATATACATGTGAAATGAGAATGTATGCCATGCATGATATCATCATAATTATACAACGATTCAGGCCTAATCTCATCATCCTTCCATTCTAATCTCATTATCCTTCCTTTCTAATAAATGACACAACAAGAAATAAATGAGTGCAGCACGTATCACAACGCAACAATTAAGGCAACAAGCGTAATCACAATAACAGGGCAACAAGACACATTCAACTAACCTAATAGAATACCATCCCAAATCACCATAGTACGAATACAAGTACACCATCGCAATGTGTAAATAACGGCAACAAACCCACATAGTACGAAGTCATACCAACCTAGGTAATATCCAACCAAACATCATGTCTGAAGACCTAATCATACTTTCTCTCATCAATTCTACACAATATATACGTTATAAGAATGTTGAGGAAGTGACTTGGTAAGCGGAGAAGGCAATGAAGACTGAGTACCCGCATTTGTTCCCAGCAGTACTGGAGGTTCAGTCTGAGGCATCATCACCCCAGGTATTATTTCATTTCAGTTATCATGATTGGTCGTGTGAGGCCATAGTATTGTGTGTTATAGTATGTGGCCCTGTGTGGCATTATTTTGGGTTGCTGCGTACAGGATGGATTGGTATAAGTACAGGGGAAACTCTGCCAAAATTTTTATAACCCAGGAATGTTCAAACATTCGAGGACGAATATTCCTAAGGGAGGAGGGGAGAATGTTACACCCCTCGTGTTCGTAGTAGTAGAACCTATGATTTCCTAGTCGGGTATACCCTTAGAATAGAGACCGAGCCAGAGTTGGAGGTAGAAAATGTCTTACCCTGTGTACGAGAGTACCAGCAGATATTCCTGGCAATGTATAGAGTTAGAAGTTGAACGAATCGAATAGACGGGATCTGAACGGAATCAGAAAAATCTGCAGGACACCAGTCATCATCGACGGGTCATCGACATGTTCGACGGAACGTCGACGTGCGGCATCGATAGGGTCCCGCAGCCTTGCATTTGTAGGCGTAGGTCGACGGAGCAAGTTGACGGACCGTCGACCCGCTCGTCGAACCGGACCGCTGTAGCCTTTTTGGGTTCCAAGTATAAATAGGTGGTTCACGACCTTATTTCATAATTTCATCCATTCCAAATTAGAAAAAACCCTAATATATTCTCTTCCAATATTTTTCATCATATTAGTGAAGATTTGACACGACCCGGACCCCGTAATCCCGAGATGGTGAAGAAGAAGGTTGCTTCTAGGGTTTCTTCAAGGTTGTGAAGCTTAGGGAGTTGAAGTTGAAGTGATTCTTGGAATTTTGACCCCTCAAGGTATGTAAATGATTTTTACCCTTATATTTAAGTTGGTTATCAAGATTTTTAAAGATGTTATGTGAAGAGAAGATAATTGTGGAAGTGTTAAGTTGATAAAGGGCAATGTAGTGGTATAGGGTTATTTTAAGAGATGATTGGAAATGGGTTTACGTATATTTTTATATATATATATATGTGTTGTTATTGTTGATGTGAATATTGTAGTTGATGTGGGATCGAATGAGAAGTTAGAGAGTTGTAAGCTTACAAAGGAAATTATTGTCTATAGTTCGTTGAACTTTATACGTATTTGAGGATGGTTAGTAAGCGAAGTAAATAGCCTAATTAAGCCCTATGTTATCTTAATTGTAGACTTTCAAGTTTGAAAAGTAGAAGTTGGACGATTAAGTATACTTCCAGGTATGTTAAGGTCATTCTTTTCTTCTTTTGGCATGATCCTATGATATGATCCAACAAGCGAGTAAGCGAGCTTCCATATTACTCTACTCTTAGAAGCATTAGAAGTACTTCAGTCTTTGATGTTCATGTATCCCATTTATGAGTAATCCTTCTATTCATGGGTCCAGTCTTATGTAGCCAGTTCTGTGCATACAGTTTAGTCATGCATTACATTCAATATATATTTATGCACATTGACCAGTAACTAGAAGGCAATATATACGCAAATACTAGATATATGTAAAGTATGAGGAGAGATATAGGCGTTATATACGCATTACTACTATGATGATGATATTGATTATGGCCACAGAGGAGCTAATATGATATGACGAGATGCCATAGAGGCTTACAGGCGTTATATACGCACATATATCAGGCGTTATATACGCACACATATAGATGGACGACCATCATTGATAAGTATGAGCATGCATATTATGTGCAGAGGCATTGTCAGTTACGCAGATTTAGGTAGATACTAGTTCATACAAGTACATGCAGTCAGTCATTTCAGTTTATGAGTTCATATCTTATCCATGATTCTTATGTATATATATTATTCTTATTCCTTACATACTCAGTACATTATCCGTACTGACTCTCCATTGCTCGGGGGCTGCATTCATGCCCGCAGGTACAGGGAGACAGACAGGTGGTCTAGCTCAGTAGGACCTCTAGATCTAGCAGTGGTCAGTATGCTCCATTCGATCCGGAGCTACAGTCAGTTTTGGTATGCCCCTTTTGAGATGTGTATGTATATGGGTATGACGGGGCCCTGTTCCGTCCTTTCTATAGCTTTTATTCCAGTAGAGGTTTGTAGATAGTTATATGTAGTATTCAGATGATGTAGCCTTGTCGGCTTCTATTCTTTTGTGTACAATATATGTAGCAGCATAGCTGGCTTGCACTGTTTTTCCGCATGCCGTGTATTTATATGCAGATTGTACAGAGCTCTGATGTTTCTCTATTATGAGTTCAGTTTATGCCATTTATGGGCTTTTAATGTTCAGTATGTTTTAGATACGTGTTTAGGAGTGTTTTGTCGCTAGAGGTCAGATTCCCGTCACGGCTCATCGGTTTGGGTCGTGACAGTTGTGTGTTCCCGATGTTGGTGGTCTTCGATAAGAATTTATGATGGAAGCTCATAGTTCGAAGTATTCAGTTCATCCGGGATCCACCAAGAGGTATAAGGATTTGAAACAACACTATTGGTGGAAGAGCATGAAGGTTGATATTTCTAACTTTGTGGGTAAGTGTCTAAGCTGTCAACAGGTAAAGGCTGAACATCAAAGGCCTGGTGGCTTGGTTCAAAACATTGAGATTCCTCAATGGAAGTGGGAGATGATAAATATGGATTTTGTTGCAGGTTTACCTCGCACAAGGGCCAAGTATGATTCGATTTGGGTGATCGTGGATAGACTCACGAAGTTTGCCCATTTTCTTCCTGTGAAGACATCATATGCCACGGCGGAGTACGCCAAGTTATATTTGAAGGAGATTTTTTGGTTGCACGGTGTTCCGACATCTATCATATCTGACAGAGGTACGCAATTTACTGCTCATTTCTGCCAGATGTTTCAAGAAGGTTTGGGGCTAGAGTGAAATTGAGCACTGCCTTTCATCCTCAAAATGACAGGCAGGCAGAGAGAACTATTCAAACTTTGGAGGATATGTTGCGTGCTTGTGTAATCGATTTTGGAGGAAGTTGGGATGAACACCTACCTCTGGTGGAATTCGCTTACAATAATAGCTATCAAGCGAGTATTCAGATGGCTCCTTATGAGGATCTTTACAGGAGGAGCTGTCAGTCTCCAATTGATTGGTTTGAACCAACGGAAGTAGAGTTATTGGTTCTTGATTCAGTTCATGAGGCGTAGGGAATTGGAATTTCTTTGTTGGTAACAAGGTTTTCTTGAAAGTGTCTCCTATGAAGGGGGTGATGCATTTTGGCAGAAAGAGCAAGCTTAGTCCTCGCTATATTAGTCCTTACGAGACTACAAAAAAGGTAGGGAAGGTAGCTTACGAGTTGAGATTACCGGCTGAGATGTCCATGGTTCATCCGGTGTTTCACATTTCGATGTTGAGATGGTACAAACCTGATCATTCCCATGTGTTGCACCATGAAGATATTGAAATTGATGAAGATCTGCCTTATGAAGAAGAACCAGTTCAGATTTTAGATCATCAAGTTAGAAGGTTAAGAACAAAGGATGCAGCGTCAGTTAAAGTGTTATGGCGAAACCATAATACTAAGGAAGCTACTTGGGTGGTAGAGGAGGACATGAAGAAAAGATATCCTCACTTGTTCCCTATGTCGAGGGTATGAGCTAGCGTTTTAATTATTCGTAGATGAATCGTTGTGTTGTTTGAAACAACTTGTGGTTTAGTGAATTCTTTCTAGGCTACGATCCTCATTCGAGGACAAACGATCTTAAGGGGGGGGGGGGGATAATGTAACATTCCGTAGATCCGAGTTAAGTGTGAAGTGTCTTGGAGAATTGGACTTCACTGTTTTTGTCAAATGTAAAATACGGCCAAGAATACGGCCCGTATTTTTGAAATATGGTCTGTATACCTTGGGCGTATTTCACCCACCTTCTTAGGTAGCTCACTGTTTTTGGCTATCATAAAATACGGCCAGAGTTCTTGTCACGACCCAAGTAAGGGCCATGACGGGTACCCGGAGGTACCCTACCGAGCACCACCCATCATACTTGTCATCAAACTCTTCCTGAATATACATTTATCTCAGCACGAAACTTGTCATAATACAATCGTTATCATTTCCAAAAAACATCTACCTTTGTGCACATGAGCCTACGAGGCTATCAAAAATGATATACAAATATACACTGTAGTAATCATGAGACATCTACTACCCACACATAAGTATCTACGAGCCTCTACAAGAATACTGAGACATAAGGGCGGGACAGGGCCCCGCCATACCCAATACATGTACACAAAAGGATATACCCAAAATCTGCAACTCCAAAGTAATGGAGTGCTCCTGTATATATATACTGAATAGGCTCCTAGGAATCCAGTCTATCTCCCTGTCTACCTGTGGGCATGTACACAGCGTCCAAAGAAAAGGACGTCAGCACGAAAAATGTATTAAGTATGTAAGGCATGAATAATACTAGCATAATAAAGAAATAACGAAACATGAGGCGAATATATAACTTGTACGTCAATTGCCTCTTAGGGCGAATACTATGCCTGCTTAACTTATAAAGGAAGACACATGTTATACATATCAAATATACCATCATCGTTAACCCGCGTCTGGGTAATCATTGCACGCCACCCACTAGTGGTGTCATAGCTGGCCATCTAGGCACGGTGTAATCATAAGCGGCCTGCCTTTGCGGCGTCATGTCAGGCCAAATAGGCACGGTGTAATCATAAGCCGCCCGCCTTAGCGGTGTCATATCCGGCCAAATAGGCACAGTGTAATAATAAGCCGCCCGCCTTAGCAGTGTCATGTCCGGCCAAATAGGCACGGTATAATCTCATCATTTTATACTTATCATAAAGCATGCATTAGAAATCAATTAAAAGCTACAACTCTATCGGGGTGACGCAAGGTCGAGAACCCCCGATTCCTTTATGGAGTAGTCATGATCATCATGTCTCACCTTGAAGGAACTAGCATTATAAAGTGAGTCTAGCAACAATGAATAATATCAAGGAGTCATATAAGGATCGTTAGCTCCATAAGCTTTGGAATCTCTAGACTTAGGCTCATCATCATCATTGTCATATTCACAACGCATCTCTTCTCTTTATTTCAGGAAAAGCTCTTAATAATCATAGACTCATAATTTCCAGGATATGAGAAAGTCATGGAAAGTTAAAGGAAGTCATATTATAGGAGTCATGCCTTTGAAAAAGAAGAGACTAGCCTCACATACCTTTATGTCTCCTTAACCCTAAATGCTCTTCTTCCAAGCTTGCGATTCTACATTCAAGAGAGTTCGTACTATGATTAGATAATCGAAAACATGCTTGAGCTTAAACTAGAGCGAACTAAGAGTTAACAAAAATTGGGCAGCATTTCCTTTATTTCTACAACTTTCTCCATATAATAATCAACTCTCAAACATTATTAACAGCACCCAAGACATCATAATCAACAACTTCATCAAGCTGGACACTATTCAATTCTCACAATTCCATTTCAAGGTCATCCATAACCATGATTTCCACACTACGTAGTATTCATTCACATATAATGCTTTTTCAACACTCTTAATGTCATTCACAACAAGTTTATACTCATAACATGTCAAGACCTATGATTCAAGTCAAGTTACTATTCAAGAACACCATTGTTTTCACATTTGAGCTTCCATGTTCTACTTTCTTCCATAATCCAAGTCTTTCAACCATTCAATATTCTTAATAACAAGAAATGATCATAAAACTCACCTTTGATTATGTAGAAATGGGCTTTGGTCGAAAATGCTTCACTTGGAGAAAACCCTAACTTCAACTCCAAAGGGATTTCTAGCTTCCATTAACCCTAGCTAGCATTCTTGCACTTAATACTACTAGTTTTGGCATTTGATCTTTGATTTCCCTTGAATTTATGTTAGTGAAATGTGTGGAACCTTCTAGAGGTCTTGAGAGAAGTGGAGAAGTTGGAAAAATGAAAAATTAAAAGTGGGAACATATATTTATACTTGGAAAATACTCAGCCCGACGGGACGTATAATATTATACGGACCCTTATACGGTCTGTATAATATTATACGGTCCTTATAAGTGAAATTCCTTATAAGTGTATTTCACCATCAGGGAAATTCCTTTTTCTGTAAGGTTATACGGACGGACCCCTTATACAGACCGTATAAGTGGTCGTATAACTCCATTTTTTCTGAAGTTAATCTCGCCGATTCGTTTGATCTCCAATCCCTATGGAACCTTCTTATCACTTGTTTAACACTTCATTAACCATCAAAGGAGCATTATAACTTTTCCTCAAGACATTATCAAATCAACATTAGCTCGATCCTTTGCAAACCCTTTTCAAAACATGACTCATACTTTACATTCTTCAACGAACTTTCTTCTCTTGCCTCGAATGTCTTTGGAATCTTAATTAGAATCGTTAAGTACCCCTTCTTACTTGTAGGGACATCATATACATCCTACCCTGCGTTAGTCTATCTACCATATGACGACATGAAATTTTCCGAGGTGTAACACTCTTCACCCCTTTAAAAACATTCGTTCTCGAATGTTAAGTTCTCGGGAATTCTACAGAAATTTCGCCAGGGTTTCCCCTGTAATATGGCGCTACCATCCTATCACATTTGCCCAAAATAACACTGCCACTCAGGGCTATGATATCACAACACACAATATGGCCACACACGACCAAAAGCATTAAAAGTAAAGCATTGCATTGCATACCTGGGGGCAATGGCGTTTCATCTTGAACCTCTTCTGGGAGTGGAGATAAATGCGTATACTTGGACTTCGTACCCTCTTTCGCTTCCCAATGCATCTCTTCTACTTTCGCATTCTTTCCTAATATTTTCATCAAGCTTTCATCAGTTCTTCCTTCACTACTTCAAAACCCTTTGAGAGGGCAGCAAGAAATTCTCATAAAATTTTTCAATAATCTTCCCAAAATCTTTTCGAAATGAAATTTCCGCACTCTAATAATTTAATACCCTCTCATTCTTGCAAGCTTTATGCGACCACCGATATATATTAATTCCAAGCCATCTTACAGGTCTTTTCATCTTTCTTAAGGGCTTATGTACGTGTCCATAACATACCGTGGGAAGTTAGAAAACGAGCTCTATCCACTTATTTATTTCAAAATGGAGGTTTACGAGAATGGCCCATTTTCCCCAAATCTGTCGAAATATATCAATCTTCAGACATTGGTAGAGAACCAAGCATTTTGTCAAATTTTTCATAGATAGCTTATGATCCTTTACAATTACCACGCCTATTTCAGCTCTAGATTCATCCTCATTCTTGGCTAATACCACGAAATTGTCTTACACAAGTTTACTCCTTATTATCTCCTACACTATCGCTTTTCACCTTTAGTTCCTTTACGCTTGAGTACTCTATGCTTGAAATGCTCGCATAATCCATAAACTTCCTCTTCTAAATGATCATACACATCTTTTCCTTTTCAATATAGGTTGCTACCATCAAGTATTTACATGCTTCTAAATGGTTCATTTTCATTTCGATCCTCTTCTATTGTTAACTTTGCATCCTTCTATTAACAAAGACATTGTCAAATTCTGAGTCAAGTATTGCCTTTGAGGATTTCCCTGTACAATGCTATCTCCATCGGTATGAAATTTTGGAACCTTGCATCCATACAACTAGTTCGCAGTGGCTGTTTCACTTGACTCCACATCTTAGCCCATTATTCACTTCTCTCTCTAATCGAAGTCTTACACCCATCGCCTGTATCTTCTCACTATGAAATCATTCGCATGAGCACTTATTGTATAGAAATACCGTTTTATTCTTGTCCATCTTAAGTTTGACCAGAGGCCCTAATATTCACGTGAGATATCTTTTTAAAGTTAATACTGCTCTTCCGTTTTTATGCCTGTCCTTTAACTCTACCTCATAATCCATATTATTGTTGTACGACTGCCATGTTGGAATCTATGCCCGTCTTACATTCTATGGCCCATATCTTGTATTATCTCATTCTTACGCCTCCGGCGGCCACGTTGCCTCGGAAAGTCGAAGACTACTCCTTTGATGGTCTCTTTTGGTTACCGTTTAGTTGCCACGACTATCAAACCATAAGGGAATTGTCTTTACCCCGGTACTTCATTCATTACCTCTATTAATACCCATAGACCATCTTGTATGTTCACCCTTTCCACTAATATAGCTCATATTCGCTCTATACTCCCTATACTGCATTGTCCACAAACTCGCCCTTTCTTGGCTGACCTTTCCTCAATAATCACTCCCTGGGACCTTGTCACGACCTAACCGGAGGGCTATGACAGGCACTCGGTGCTAACCCACTCGGGTACCTCTTATCGTACTCTTGTAGTCACATCTAGGAGAGCCACATGACTTGCTCATAATTTATATGCATCAATAGTGCCAATCTCGTTGGGCAACAAAACATTTATATCATCATCAATAACAATGCCCATATCCATATATACAAGCCGACGAGGCTATCAAAATGATATACAAAATATAAGCCGACAAGGCTAAGGACATCTAATCATACACAAGTAGTTACGAGCCTCTAAGGAGAGTATGTCACATCATATATATAGGCGGGACAGACCCCGCCATGCCCATAGGTACGTACACAAAAGAATAAATACCAAAAGCTGTAGCTCCGGATGAAATGGAGCTCCGCTATGTAGTCCCTGAACAAGATATCTGTTACACCTCAAAAAAAATTTCGTTGATGCACAGTGAATGGGCTAACGAAGAGCACGAAGTATATGGTATTTCGATAAGTAAGGAATGATATTTGATGACCCTAATTAAGATTTAAAAGGTATTCAAAGTAAGGGGAGAAAGTTTGTCAAGAGAAGACAGGGCATACGATAAGTATCGGAAGAGATTTACGAGTAACGAGTTAATGATGGCTTAATGATGATTTGGAGAAGAGTTATAACGTCCCTTAGATTGTTAATGAGGTGATAATCAAGTGTTAAGAAGGTTCCATAAGGACTGGAGATCAAATGAAGTGACGAGAATAAGATCAGTGAACTGATGGGTTATACGGTCGATTATACGGTCCGTATGATGTTATACGGTCCGTATAATCGACCGCAGAACCATCACAGTGAAGGTCCCTCACTTATGGGATTATATGGTCACTTATATGGACTATATAAATTTATACGGACCGTATAATGGTCATAGAGATGAGGTGTTGAACGGTCGATTTCGTAGCCATTTATACGGGCCGTATAAGTTTATACGGACCGTATAAATGTCCGTATAATTTCCCGACGGATCATATTTTTGAGTTATTAAAAAGGGGACCAAGTTCATTATTTCATTTCCATTTTTCACTCCTTCTCTCTAGAACTCTCTACAACACTTTTCCCATAAAAAAATTCAAGAGATATTAGTGGCCAACTACATCAAATTAAGTGAATCAAGTGTAAGAAACCCATTAAATTTCATCCAAGACAAGAAATCCAAGTGAAAGTGAAACTAGGGTTTTGCTCAAGTAAAGTGTTTGCACCCAAGGTTCATTCCTACGCCATCTAAGGTAAGTTTTATGATATTTCCATGTTGTTCAAGGTATTTGAAAGTTGAAACACTTGGATTATATAGGGAAATAGGAAATGGGTCATGAATGTGGGAATAGTGCCACTTTTGAGTAAATGCTTGGATTGAGTTATGATTCTTGATACATTATGATTATAATCATGTTATAAATGATATTGAGAACATAAAATCAACATTGTATATGAATGAACGTAATCGTGTGATATGACCATGAATATGGATGAATGAATTGAGAAGTAAGGATTAGTAGGTGAATGAAGGCTATTGTTATGTTATTGTGAATGTTAGTATTGATGTTTGGGAGTTGATATATGATATGGAGGAAGTCGTATAAATAAAGGAGATCTTTGTCCAATTTTCTCTAGCTTTAGTCATCTATGCTAAGTCACCGATTTCCTAATGATAGTATAACTCTAATAAAGGTAAAAACGTGAGCATTGAAGGAGGACGTGCAAGTGATAGAATAGTTGAACGGGAAGGTATGTAAGGCTAACCCTTCTTTCATATGGCATGGTTCTTTGTCCAAATATCTATTCTTCTATAAGCCTATGATGTTCTCCAAATCATCCTATCGCTAAAAGGCTACTAGGCTTATGATCCTCGATATGTTACGATGGAACTAAATTCCGTATACGACGAGTAATCCTCTAGGGGTAGGTGAAATGAAAGAAGATAGTAATGATGTTAAAGATGCTTATGAGCTTATATGTATATGTGCCTACGTATGGCTATTATGAAACCCCGAGCTTATATGGCCGGGTAGAATATAGTAAATATGTATATATATACATAATGCGCTCACGCCACTGCAGTTGGGTACGGATAACCCTGAGCCTTGGTAAGGCCAGGTATGTTTGACACTGAGCCTTGGTGGGGCCAGGTATGTGAAACACCGAACCTTTATGGTCGGGTATGCTATGTAAATGCTATGAATACGAATATGTTATGAATACAGAAATGCTATGAACATGAGTATGTAGATGAATACGAGTATGAACGAAAATACGACTACAAATACGAAAATGAATATATAGACGAGTATGAATACGAATACGGATACGGATATGGATATATGTACACGGATACGCAATAGAAATGGAATGCCCTATGAAAAGTAAGTAACTGCTATGATGATGATACTATTATCTCCCATCCTATATCATTTCATATGTTGTCTATTATGCTTTCATATTGATGTTGATCATGCTTTACATACTCAGTACATTCTTCGTACTGGCGTCCTTTTGTTTGTGGACGCTGCATCATGCCCGCAGGTGGCCAAGGAGACAGACTTGATCCATAGCTATATTTCTCAGGGGCTACATAGCGGAGCTCCATTTCAATCGGAGCTACAACTTTTGGTATAGATTCTTTTGTGTATATATTTATGGGCACGGCTGGGTCCTGTCCCGCCTATATGATATGATGTGCTCTCCTTAGAGGCTCGTACACATGTGTATATGGTTAGATGTGTTTGGCCTTGTCGGCCTATATTTTGGGATAATATTTTGTTAGCCTCGTCGACTTATGTACATTTATATGGGCATAGTTGGTAATGATGATACAAATGAATTATCGCCCAATGGGATTAGTATGATGATGAATGAAAGAGTATGATTTTAACTATGTGGCTCACCTAGATGTAATGGGAAAGTATGCTAAGAGGTGCCCGGGTGAGTTAGCACCGGGTGCCCGTCGCTGCCCTCCATTGGGTCGTGACAAAAGTGATATCAGAGAAGTTCAGTCCTAGGGTGTGTCTACGAGCCGTGTCCAGTATAGTCTTTGTTATGGGTGTGTTGCGCGCCACACTTATAAACAAAAGGCTGCGGGCATTTTTAGGAATGAATGACCTTCTTTCTTCATAAGAATCGTGCGATAGAGCTATGATATAAGAAACTTCTTATTCCTTAACCGTGTGTTATTTATTTCAGAAATTCCTGTAAAGAGAAAGGCTACAGCGGCCGAAAAAAGGGCAAGACGGTGGCGAAAAGCGGGCTGAAAAAGCACCGCCACCGGTAGTAGAGGAAAGTGAGTCCCAGAGTGCGGCTCAATCTCAGTCCTCTCGTTCGGTACCTATTTTAGAGGAGCGTGAGGGCCTCGGCCCCGCTCTAGCACCCCCGGATTTCCTCGGGATGCTTCGTGCCAAGATGTGAAAGAGGCCATTCATTTTCTTAATCAATTGGTTCCGTGCCCGACCGGCAAAGTACGGGCAAGGTGATAGGGCTGTTAGTGCAAGGGCCCGTGATTTCATTAGTCTGAACCCTCCGAAATTCTTTGGATCAAAGCCGGATGAGGACCCTCAGAATTTTATTGATGGTATATTGAGGACGCTTCGGTTGATACATGCTTCGGACACCAAATCGGTGGAGTTAGCGTCTTATAGATTGAGGGATGTTGCGGTTCATTGGTACACGGTTTGGATGGCTTCACGGGGAGCCAATGCACCTCCTTTGGTATGGCAAGAATTTGTAGATGCATTTCTCCGATATTATTTACCTCCAGAAGTTCGGCGAGCTAGAGCCGACAAGTTCTTGAATTTGAGGCAAGGAAGCATGAGTGCTCTAGAGTATAGTCTCCGCTTCAATTCTTTGGCTAGGTATGCTTCGGCCATGGTAGCGGATATGGGTGATCGAGTGCACCGATTTGTGAAAGGCCTAGGGCCACATTTGATGGATAAGTGTTTCACAGCATCCCTTCAGGACAATATGGATATTTCACGCATCCAAGCCCATGCTCAAAATTTAGAAGAAAGCCTACAACAACAAAGAAGTGAACGTGAGCATGATAGAGGGTATAGCAAGAGGGCTAGATCTTCGGGTCCGATGAGTGAGCATAGAGGCGGGCACCGACATAGCTGCATCTGTGCCATTCTATGACTAGTACGCCTCCACGGTTATCAGGCCAGAGATTTGATAGATCTACTCATCTCGGGCCGAGTCAGAGCTTTTCGGGATCTCAGTTTAGAGGTAATTCAGGACAAGCGAGGCCACCCATACCACGATGTTCCCAGTGTGGGAAGTTACATTGGGGTCAGTGCAGATCGGGTTCAGAGGTTTGCTATTCATATGGTCGACCAGGCCATATTATGCGTGATTGCCCCTCAGTTGGTGGTAGAGGTAGGACCCAGCCTTCAGGGTCGGTAGCCCGATCTTCATCATCTATACGCCCTATGGGGCCAGGTTCACATGCGTCGGTCGGCCATGGTAGAGGCGGGGAGAGTCCCTGGGTTCTACGCCGGTCCTCGGCACCGTATTTATGCTTTGGCTAGACGTCAAGATCTCGGTCTTCTCCCCCGATGTTGTTGCTGTATATTATCGGTATTTTCTCATGATGTATATGCTTTGATAGATCCGAGCTCCACATTGTCACATGTTACTCCGTATATTGCGGGTCAGTTTAGAGTCAAACTGGAGTCGATCAAACCTTTTGAGTTGTCTACACCCGTTGGTGAATCAGTAACAGCTAGCCGAGTATATAAAAATTGTGTAATTGTGATTTGTGATCGTCGTACTATGATTGACTTGCATGAGTTAAAAATGGTGGATTTTGATGTTATTATAGGCATGGATTGGTTGGCTTATTGCTATGCCAATGTCGATTGTAGAATGAAAATGGTTCGCTTCCAATTTCCGGGAGAACCAGTTTTAGAATGGAAAGGAAATACGGCGTCACCAAAGGGTAGGTTTATTTTCTATCTAAAGGCAAGGAAAATGATCACAAAAGGCTGCATTTATCATCTAGTACGGGTTCAAGATGTAGAGGCTGAACCGCCGACTCTTCAGTTAGTTCTCGTAGTGAATGAATTTCCGGATGTGTTCTCGGAAGAGCTCCCAGGCCTCCCTCCCGAGCGGGAGATTGATTTTGCTATTGATGTATTACTAGACACTAAGCCTATATCTATTCCTCCTTATATAATGGCTCCCGCAGAATTGAAAGAGTTGAAGGAGCAATTGAAAGACTTGCTTGAGAAAGGCTTTATTCGTCCTAGTTCATCCCCGTGGGGAGCACCCGTATTGTTTGTTCGAAAGAAAGATGGCTCCTTGAGAATGTGCATTGATTATCGACAATTGAATAAGGTGACGATTAAGAATAAATATCCTCTTCCGAGGATCGATGACTTATTTGACCAATTACAAGGCGCCAAATGGTTTTCAAAGATAGATTTAAGATCCGGGTATCATCAAGTGAGAGTTAGGGAGAAAGATATCCCTAAGACAGCCTTCAGAATAAGATATGGCCATTTTGAGTTTCGGGTAATGTCATTTGGGCTAACTAATGCACCGGCAGTGTTTATGGACTTGATGAACGATGTGTTCAGGCCCTTCCTAGATTTATTTGTGATTGTATTCATCGATGACATGTTGGTGTATTCCAGATCCGAATCAGAACATGCGGATTATTTGCGTACTGTCCTTAGGGTTCTTCAAACTCGTGAGTTGTTTGCAAAATTTTCTAAGTGTGAGTTTTGGTTGAACTCAGTAACATTTCTGGGGCACATTGTTTCAACCGAAGGTATTTGGGTAGATAGCCAAAAGATTGTGGCCGTGAAGACTTGGCTAAGGCCCACAACTCCTACGGAGGTTCGTAGCCTTCTGGGCTTAGCAGTTATTACGGGAGATTTGTTGAAAGTTTCTCTTCTATTTTCGCTCACTCAAGCCGACCCCGAAAAGCTAAGTTTCAATGGACAGATGCTTGTGAACATAGTTTCCAAGAGCTAAAAGATAGATTGACTTCTGCACCGGTCCTGACACTTCCAGATGGATTGGAAGGTCATGTTATTTATTGCGATGCTTCAGGCATTGGGCTAGGCTGTGTATTAATGCAACATGGTAAGGTGATTGCGTATGCTTCAAGGCAATTACGAAAACATGAGAAAATTTTTCCAACTCATGACCTAGAATTAGCTGCAGTGATTCATGCATTAAAGATGTGGAGACATTACTTGTATGGTGTTCATGTGGATATTTACACAGATCATAAGAGCCTTCAGTATATCTTCAAGCAGAAAGAGTTGAATTTGCAGCAACGACGATGGTTGGAGTTGCTAAAAGATTATGATGTCGATATTCTGTATCATCCCGGGAAGGCAAATGTTGTGGCTGATGCTCTTAGCCGTAGATCCATGGGAAGTTTGTGTGATGTTGAGCCAGAGAAAAGAGAGATGGCTCGTGAGCTCCAGCAGTTAGCTAGCCTAGGAGTTCGAATAGTGGACTCAGGTAGCAGGGGAACTACCCTTCAGAATTCAGCAGTCTCGTCGCTAGTAGTGGAAGTGAAAGAGCGACAATACGAAGATCCTATGCTAATGCATTACAGAGATACACTCCCTCCGAAGGAGAAGTCATCATTTGAGATTGCAGAAGACGAAGTTCTCTGGTGTCGAGGCAGTTATGTGTTCCTGACGTGGCAGGTTTACGCCACCAAATATTGAGAGAAGCTCATTGTTCCCGTTATTCTATCCACCCCGGATAAGCTTAAAAATGTATCATGATCTTAAGTCTATATATTGGTGGAATGGGATGAAGAAAGATATAGCAGAATTTGTAGCTCAATGTCCCAATTGTCAACAGGTGAAGATCGAGCACCAAAAGCCGGGCGGATTGTTGCAAGCTATAGAAATCCCAACTTAGAAGTGGGAAGTAATTAACATGGACTTCATTACAGGCTTACCCCGTTCTCGGCGTAAGTATGATTCCATGTGGGTGATTGTGGATAGACTCACGAAGTCAGCTCATTTCTTACCAGTCAGAACGACATATGTAGCAGAAGATTATGCAAAGCTCTATGTTAAAGAGATAGTGCGACTTCATGGTATTCCAGTATCTATTATCTCGGCATGGAGGAACTCGAGTTTACGCCAATTTGCGGAAGTCCTTCCAAGAGGGTTTGGGGACTCATGTGAGCCTTAGCACGGCATTTCATCCACAGACTGATGGACAAGCTGAACGTACCATTCAGACCCTTGAGGATATGTTACGGGCATGCATGTTAGATTTTGGAGGTAATTGGGAGGATCACTTACCACTCATTGAGTTTGCTTACAATAATAGTTATCATTCAGATCCAAATGGCCCCGTATGAGGCTTCATATGGGCGAAAGTGTAGATCCCCAATTGGGTGGTTTGAAGTAGGAGAGACTAAATTGATAGGGCCGGACTTGGTCCAGCAAGCCATAGAAAAAGTTAAGCTCATACAAGATCGGTTATTAGCGACAAAGTCGTCAAAAGTCCTATGCGGATAATTGCCGAAGGGACTTAGAGTTCAAGTTAAAGATTGGGTATTCTTAAAAATGTCGCCAATGAAGGGCGTTATGAGATTTGGCAAAAAGGGGAAGCTTAGTCCCCCGTGACATTGGGCCTTATGAAATTGTGCGCAAAGTAGGCAAAGTGGCTTACTTAATTAGATCAACCTCTCCGATTTGGAGTCGGTTCACCGGTTTTCCATGTCTCGATGCTTCGTAAATGTGTTGGAGATCCTACTAGGATCGTTCCAAGAATGATGTTTAAGTGACAGAAAAACTGATTTATGAAGAGGTACCCATTGCCATATTAGATAGGCAAGTATGGAGGCTTAGAAACAAAGAAGTGGCCTCAGTTAAAGTTTTGTGGAGAAATAATAACCGAGAACAGATGACATGGGAAGCGGAAGAAATCATGAAATCCAAATACCCGCACTTATTTTCAAATTTCTAGAAGAGGGCCTAGATGAGACATCAAGATCATAAAGTATGTATGTTTTCCTTTTTATGCATTAGGTCTTGTGCGGCAAAATTCTATTGCTATTATGTTGTGGCCCTGTGAGGCATTGTTATTATAGGCTGTTGTGACAGGATGGTAGTGCCATATTTAGGGGAAACTCTGGCAAAATTTTTATAGAATCCCCGAGAACTTAACATTCGAGGACGAATGTTCTTAAGGGGGGAAGAATGTTACTGTAGCATCCCCCTCGGGAGGATACCACTTACGAAACAAAAGCAAATTTTACCCTTGCAACGTTTAGAAGAAACTTATGCCAAAAGATATTCACAAAAATATTTAATAGCGGAAAGAGGCCCATGCGAACAAGTTTCAAAAGTGCATACCTAAGTGTATAACATGGATCATGTACAAGTCCCCAAACATATGCAAAATGAACATGCCCATGCAAATGTGATTTTCTTCTAAGCTTCCAAATAGTCTACCTCAATTGGCCATCCTTAAATCTCCCTCGGAGCATCACCTACGATAGTAACAAACTATCACTAAGCATAAAGCTTAGTGGTACATAAACTTAACTAACATTTCGTATCAAAAAGAGAAGCAGGCTATGTAAGGAGCACACAATAAATTCTAGGACTAAGCTTGTCAAAATCATCATAAAGTACATAACGAAAGTACAATGGTTTCAAGGTAATGAAATATCAAACAAGTGCTAAATTGTTATATCCCGTATTTTGTACGTTGGAATATTTTAAGTTGGTTGTGACAAGTTATGAACAAGATTATTTTTCGACTTTGTTTTAAAACATAAATTGCTTGTGAATTTGGTTCGATGGAAATATTAAGAAAAATTTGGGGTTAAAAGTGAATATTGAAAAGTTAGCGTTTCATGAAAAATTATTTTCCTCTAGTATTCCAACCAATTGGAAGGTCCTTATTAACGTGCTTAAGAATTGACAATCATGTTGTTGCCTCATAATTTAAACTCGTGTTGACAGCATTATATTTGGTATTTTTGTACGTCCGATTATTCGCAAGCTGAGGTGGAGCCCACACATTGAGATTTTTTTTTGGGACATGCGACAATTTATATGAATCACATATGTGAAGTTAAACATAACTCAAGAAGGACCCTTGAGCCAAATCAAAGTGGAAGTCCTCCAAACAAATATTTTTAAGTAATGTTTTCGGGTGATCTGATTTCGAGGGGCAGAAACGGTAGTATAAGTTTGGAATCTGGAAAAACACCAAAGATAAAAGTTGTAGATAATTGAATTATATTTCCAACCATAGGTCGTGGGACCACAGGTGACATCGGGATAAGGAGATATGGAGGTTTTAAGGAGGAAAGGTCAGTGGGCTAGGCCCAAACCGGGCCCAATCGGGTTAGGCCTGACCCATGCCAATTTAAGTGAAATTTCAGCCCTTTCCTATCATTTTTCAGACCAAGAACACCCAGAAAATTCTGGAAAGAGAGAGAGAAGGACCTTGGAGAGAAGAAAAACCAATTTTGACCAAAATCCGAGCCCGAGAATTCGAAGCCCATGAGAGAAAAGTGTTGTCGGCTTTGCGTTGTCTTCAATTTGAGCTAAAAATCAACCAAGGAGAAGAGTGATAACGTGGGGGCTGCATGCTTAAGGTATGAATACGGTTCCTTTTCATTGTTAACGAGTGTATTTAAATTTTAACGGATTAAAACGGAGGGAATAGTGTGTGTAGAAATGGATGAAATTCATGAACTTTGTATGTTGATGTTGAGCGTGAGTATGGGCTATTTTGTGACAAGGAATGAACTAAATTTACTTAGTGTTTTGGTTGTTGTTGTGGATTCTATGATGTAAAATGGGAGTTTAATGATTCAAGTTGAAGTTGTATTTGTTGTGGGCTGTTTTGGAAGTTAATGTGATGCTAATATAGTCTCTTGAAATTATGAGAATAATGTTGTTAACATGTGGATTATTGGTATAGTTCATGAATTTGGAAGAAAGAAATGTGTTGTTGTTGTTTTTACTGGAAATTGAGGGTTTCGGTTGAAGTAGTATATTGATTGGATTGTTTTGAATATTGTGCAGATTGTTTGAAATGTTCTTAAATCTTGTTTGAATAGTTTCCGATTGGTATTTGAACGCGTGAGCAATGATGTTGGGTTGATTATATATGTTGATTTGAATGTAAATGGAATGTCGTCGAATTATGTAGAAAGGAGTTATTAATGTTAGAATGCGTTTGAAATTACTTATTGATGTTATTGGAATGGTTGTTGGTATAGTTGTTGATGATATTGGCCGAGTTGAATTCTCGGGGATGCTGAGTTTATAGGGAAATCTTCAAATTTACGTAAATAAAGTGCTAGCTTAGAATTGGATTTCTAAGTACTTATGGCTAATGTTTTGTATCTAATGACGTCGATGTAGATTTTGGGAAGACGAGATTTCAATTCGGATTAGCTTAAGAGCGGACGAATATATGTAAAGCTTACCTTTCCTTCTTTTGGCATGTCTTAGATATGGCTAGGCTATGATGTATTATGAGCTTCGGGGGAAATTCTATTCGAAAAATCCGAGCATGTTTACGATGCTTATTTGCTTCTTGATGTTGGCACCTTCATATGGTCAAGCTATGGTTTGTATGTCTTTGTATGATTGGTTTTCAAATGTTGCATAAAAGCTTTGTTTTCAAAAGAGTTTTGTAACTACGAACGTACGTAACTTTCACGGACGAACCGGATGGCTTTGATATGTTCGCAAATGATCCTATAATATAATGACTTTAATTTTCATCGGCGGGCCCGGATTGGGTTGACGCTCGTCCGTGGGTCCCGCGACCTTTCTATGTTTGGTTTTAACGACCTATTTTTTGAAAGAACTTAATATGACTTTCGTCCAGATTCCCCAGTATGATTACTTATTTATCGTTAAGTCTGAAACAAGGATTTTATGTGTGTGATTTTGATACGTGACTATGATTTCCGAAGTTCTATTTGACCTGTTCCCGAGTGACGTTTGGAGGAAACTTGATTTGACTACTGTTTTGGCTTTTAAATGAGGGCTTGTTTGATCATTCTGCTGAGTCGGTAATGAGGATTTATGCATATGGTTTCTCGCCTTGTAAATGATGTGTTTTCGAGTATGATGTGTCGAGACGCCGAACCCCGCCTTCGGCCGGGTTTGTGTATATATGTATGATGTGTATTTCGAAGTATGATGTGATACGAAGTCTGATATGATATATGATAACAAGATGATATGATGATCTTATTTACCGAGTCCCTCATTGGAGGGCCGGGATACGTTATATGATGTATATATGTATTCTAGAGTGTGATCAGTTGGCATCAGAGACGGTGGTGGGGCAAACCCAGTGGTGGGGCAAACCCAATGATGAGGCAAAATTCCACATTGGTTTAGGCCAATCCCACACTGGTTTAGGCCAATCCCACACTGGTTTTGGCCAATCCCACATGGGTTTAGGCCAATCCCACATCGGTTATTGTTATCTCATATGATAGGTTATGATGTTATGATGTGTTACGGCATGAATATGATGATTATTCGCTTATGTCACTCAGTCCCATTATGGGCCGGATATAATACATGACATTAATATGCATGATTCGTATTTCAGAAAGTAAGCATTTTGGCATTCTGATTATTATAATTGTCTTCTGTATCTCTGATGTACGATCTGTGTTTCAGATGCAAGCACTTTGGTATTCTGGTCATTATGCTCACTTTCTGTGTTTCTGTTTCGGTTATGACTCCATTCTGTTTTCTGTATTTCATGCTTTGCATACTCAGTACATATGTCGTACTGACCCCCTTTCTTCGGGGTCGCGTTTCATGCGCGCGGTGTATATACAGATGAGTAGAAGATGTTCCAGCGGGATCGGCGAGCTCCATTTTCTCCCGGAGTGCTGCCGAGTCAGAGTGCTTATGTTATGGTATCTGGAGTTATTTTAGAGACTTTGCAGACAGTGTCGAGTGTATGATATGTCAGTGTTGTAAGCGGCTAAGTAAGCCGATGTATCATTATGCATTATGTTACGGATTTGTTGTGACTACAGATTTTATTTGATTTGAAAAAGACGAAAGGCATGTTTGTTTTCTGAAAAATTTTCGTTATGTGCTTATGTCATGTTTTGCGGGCCCAGTATGATTATGAGTATTATGAAAGTCAGCGGGTTCGCTCGGCCCTAGGTAAGGGTCGGGTGCCCATCATGCCCTATCGAAAATTAGGGTGTGACAAATTGGTATCAGAGCAGTTCGTCCTAGGGGTTGTCTGCAAAGTCGTGTCAAGTAGAGTCTTGTTTATGGTGTGTTGCGCGCCACATTTATAAACAGGAGGCTACCGGGCATTTAGGTTGGTTACTCTTCTTTCATATCTGAGATCGTGCCATAGAGCCAAGTCATAGGGAATGAGATTTCTCTTACTGACCTTTGGTTTCAGCAGAAGAATGGCATCGACAGAAGAAAGTGATTGATGTTATTGGAAGTTACTAAGCACGCAGGTAAGCAAAGGTATGAGAGGTATATGTCGAATAAGGTATTGAAGTACGATCGAAAGGTAAAATTGAAAACTGAAAAGGAAAATAAACAAGAAAGTGTAACGAAAATTTGCTTTGAGCTGGGCATTCAAGGTAAGTTCATTATTTTCGTACTGTCATTGATGTTGGGAGCCCTGTGAGGCTATGAGATGATACGATATGTGTATACATATGTTGGCCCTGTGAGGCATTGTTGGTATTTCCTGCGTGCGTGTGTTTTGAGATGGTAAGAAATACAAAGGAGACTCTGTCGAAATTTTTCTAGAAATAAAGAGAGAATGAGATATAGGTTTGCAATACGACTTGAAAGGTCGTGCCAATGGTAATGATAAGATTTGATTAAATTACGAGTACGGCTGACCTCGAGAAATAAGTTAATTGCTGAATTGAGGATAAAGTGGATCAGAAAGGGTAAAGAAGTAAGAAGTGTTATATTATAGGATTGATTATGAACACGATATAATGTGAATACAATGAGGGTTCTTTGTGAAAATAAGTAAGGCCTAGTGAGAAGGTGGCCAAAGCTATGATGTGCCTAGAATGTTACGAGTTGAGTAAAGGGGGATTATAAGACGATTTAGGCAAGGTGTAATGAGATTCGACATGAAGAAGAAGCTTAACCCGAGATATATTGGGCTTTATTACGTTGTACATAAGGCAAGAAGGTTGCGTGCTAAGGACGTAGCTTCTGTTAAAGTACCGTGGCGGAATAATAACAGAAAGGAGGTGATTTGCGAAGCTGAGGAAGAGACGAAGGAAAAATATGACTGGTAGACGAGATTACACGTATGGTAGTAAGGAAACCCCGAGATCCTTAAGACCTTACGCGACTAGTTGAACATTCGAGGTCGAATGTTCTAAAGGGGGGAAGGATGTTATATCCCGTATTTTGTACGTTGGAATATTTTAAGTTGGTTGTGACAAGTTATGGACAAGATTATTTTCCGACTTTGTTTTAAAACATAAATTGCTTGTGAATTTGGTTGGATGGAAATATTAAGGAAAATTTGGGATTAAAAGTGAATATTGAAAAGTTAGCGTTTCATGAAAAATTATTTTCTTCTAGTAGTCCAACCAATTGGAAGGTCCTTATTAACGTGGTTAAGAATTGACAATCATGTTGTTGCCTCATAATTTAAACTCGTGTTGACAGCATTATATTTCGTATTTTTGTACGTCGGATTATTCGCAAGCTGAGGTGGAGCCCACACATTGAGATTTTTTTGGGACATGCGACAATTTATATGAATCACATATGTGAAGTTAAACATAACTCAAGAAGGACCCTTGAGCCAAATCAAAGTGGAAGTCCTGCAAACAAATATTTTTAAGTAATGTTTTCGGGTGATCTGACTTCGAGGGGCAGAAACGGTAGTATAAGTTTGGAATTTGAAAAAACACCAAAGATAAAAGTTGTAGATAATTGAATTATCTTTCCAACCATAGGTTATGGGACCACATGTGACATCGGGATAAGGAGATATGGACGTTTTAAGGCGGAAAGGTCAGTGGGCTAGGCCCAAATCGGGCCCAATCGGGTTAGGCCCATGACCCATGCCTATTTAAGTGAAATTTCAGCCCTTTCCTCTCATTTTTCAGACCAAGAACACCCAGAAAATTCTAGAAAGAGAGAGAGAAGGACCTTGGAGAGAAGAAAAAACAATTTTGACCAAAATCTGAGCCAAGAATTCCGAAGCCCATGAAGAGAAAAGTGTTGTACGCTGCTGCGTTGTCTTCAATTTGAGCTAAAAATCAACCAAGGAGAAGAGTGATAACGTGGGGGCTGCATGCTTAAGGTATGAATACGGTTCCTTTTCATTGTTAATGAGTGTATTTAGAATTTTAACGGATTAAAACGGAGGGAATAGTGTGTAGAAATGGATGAAATTCATGAACTTTGTATGTTGATGTTGAGTAGAAGTGAGTATGGGCTATTTTGTGACAAGGAATGAACTAAATTTACTTAGTGTTTTGGTTGTTGTTGTTGTGGATTCTATGATGTAAAATGGGAGTTTAATGATTCAAGTTGAAGTTGTATTTGTTGTGGGCTGTTTTGGAAGTTAATGTGATGCTAATATCGTCTCTTGAAATTATGAGAATAATGTTGTTAACATGTGGATTATTGGTATAGTTCATGAATTTGGAAGAAAGAAATGTGTTGTTGTTGTTTTTATTAGAAATGGAGGGTTTCGGTTGAAGTAGTATATTGATTGGGTTGTTTTGAATATTGTGCGGATTGTTTGAAATGTTCTTAAATCTTGTTTGAATAGTTTCGGATTGGTATTTGAACGCATGAGCGATGATGTTGGGTTGATTATATATGTTGATTTGAATGTAAATGGAATGTCGTCGAATTATGTAGAAAGGAGTTATTAATGTTAGAATGCATTTGAAATTACTTATTGATGTTATTGGAATGGTTGTTGGTATAGTTGTTGATGATATTGGCCGAGTTGAATTCTCGGGGATGCTGAGTTTATAGGGGAAATGCTGCCCAAATTTCTGTAAATGAAGTGCTAGCTTAGAATTGGATTTCTAAGTACTTATGGCTAATGTTTGGTATCTAATGACGTCGATGTAGATTTTGGGAAGACGAGATTTCAATTCGGATTAGCTTAAGAAGCGGACGAGGTATGTAAAGCTTACCTTTCCTTCATTTGGCATGTCTTAGATATGGCTAGGCTATGATGTATTATGAGCTTCGGGGGAAATTCTATTCGAAAAATCCGAGCATGTTTACGATGCTTATTTGCTTCTTGATGTTGGCACCTTCATATGGTCAAGCTATGGTTTGTATGTCTTTGTATGATTGGTTTTCAAATGTTGCATAAAAAGCTTTGTTTTCAAAAGAGTTTTGTAACTACGAACGTCTGTAACTTTCACAGACAGAACCGGATGGCTTTGATATGTTCGCAAATGATCCTATAACGTATAATGACTTTAATTTTCATCGGCGGGCCCGGATTGGGTCGACGTCGTCCCGGGTCCCGCGACCTTTCTATGTTTGGTTTTAACGACCTATTTTTGAAAGAACTTAATATGACTTTCGTCCCGACCCCCGAGTATGATTACTTATTTATCTGTTAAGTCTGAAACAAGGATTTTATGTATGTGATTTGATACGTGACTATGATTTTCGAAGTTCTATTTGACCTGTTCCCGAGTGACGTTCGGAGGAAACTTGATTTGACTACCGTTGTTTTGGCTTTTAAATGAGGGCTTTTTTGATCATTCTCATGAGTCAAGAATGAGGATTTATGTGCATATGGTTTCTCGGTTTGTAAATGATATGTTTTCCGGAGTATGATGTGTCCGGTACGCCGAGCCCCCTTCGGCCGGGTACTATGTATATATGTATGATGTGTATTTTGAAGTATGATGTGATACGAAGTCTGATATGATATATGATAACAGGATGATATGATGATCTTATTTACCGAGTCCCTCATTGGAGGGCCGGGATACGTTATATGATGTATATATGTATTCTGGAGTGTGATCAGTTGGTATCGTAGCCTATGGGGTGGGGCAAACCCAATGGTGGGGCAAACCCGGTGGTGGGGCAAACCCAATGGTGGGCAAACCCAATGACGAGGCAAAATTCCACATTGGTTTAGGCCAATCCCACACCGGGTTTAGCCAATCCCACATTGGTTTAGCCAATCCCACACCTGCGGTTAATGTTATCTCATATGATAGGTTATGATGTTATGATGTGTTACGGCATGAATATGATGATTATTCGCTTATGTCACTCATCCCATTATGGCCGCTTGATATGATACATGACATTGATATGCATGATTCGTATTTCGAGAAGTAAGCATTTTGGCATTCTAATTATTATAATTGTCTTCCGTATCTCTCGATGTACGATTTGTGTTTCAGATGCAAGCACTTTGGTATTCTGGTCATTATGCTCACTTTCTGTATTTCTGTTTCGGTTATGACTCAGTTCTGTTTTCTGTATTTCATGCTTTGCATACTCAGTACATATGTCGTACTGACCCCCTTTCTTCGGGGGCTGCGTTTCATGCCGCGCAGGTATATACAGATGAGTAGAAGATGTTCCAGCGGGATCGGCGAGCTCCATTTTCTCCCGGAGTGCTGCCGAGTCAGAGTGCTTATGTTATAGTATCTGGAGTTATGTTAGAGACTTTGCAGACAGTGTCGAGTGTATGATATGTCAGTGTTGTAAGCGGCTAAGTAAGCCGATGTATCATTATGCATTATGTTACGGATTTGTTGTGATTCATGTATTTTATTTGATTTGAAAAAAGACGAAAGGCATGTTTGTTTTACGAAAAATTTTCGTTATGTGCTTATGTCATGTTTTGCGGGCCCAAATGATTATGAGTATTATGAAAGTCAGCGGGTTCGCTCGGCCCTAGGTAAGGGTCGGGTGCCTATCATGCCCTATCGGAAATTAGGGTGTGACGTAAATGAAGGTACAATTCTTTCGAGAAGGTAAATATCATATATTAAAATAGTTCAAGATGTCAATATTCAAAATCTCGCGTATCAAGAAGCTTTCCAAAGCAATTCCAAGAATTTCCATGGTTAATTTAATAGTGAGCTATGAATCAATTATAAGTGCAAGAGGTAAGTTCAAGACATAAGCTCATCCGAGTTATAGCCAAGTACTTAGTCAGTGTACAACACTTCAAGAGAATCACCAAACCATAAGATAGTTCAAGATACTAATATTTCAAATACCAAGTGTCAAGAAGCCTTCGAAGTTTATAATACCAAGTGTCAAGAATGCTTTCGAAGCTAATTCATGAACGTCATTCAATTAGTTAATTTCGCCCAACACATACTTCATGCCATCACATCAAGCACTATCAAATATCAAGAAGGACCGAAGCCCCTATCAAGAAGGACCGAAGCCCATATCAAGAAGGACCGAAGCCCCTATCAAGAAGGACCGAAGCCCATATCAAGAGGAACTGAAGCCCCTATCAAGAAGGATCGAAGCCCATATCAAGAAGGACCGAAGCCGCTATCAAGAAGGACTGAAGCCCATATCAAGAAGGACCGAAGCCCATATCAAGAAGGATCGTCATCCAATAATCAAGAGAATCATGAGTCATGTTGAAAGTGTCTTTCCACTCATACTCGAGAATGGACAAAAGTCCATCATCATGATGAAATGCAAATCCAAAGTCAAGATGGGCAAGATCCGAAATCAGCATGGTCGTCACCCCATAATCAAGAGTGCAATAACGCTCAAACAATTCGTATATGTGGGCGAATTAAGTCATCTTACAAAAATGCTTCATATAACACTAATGTGATTTTAGCATACTCATAACTCAATTTACAAAATCATACTCTCAATGGTCATGTTATCATATTGATGTGTCTCGAGATATTCTTCAAAGCCCACAAAGCAAGTAAACTATCCAAGTAGCAACAAAACCAATATGCTAACAATTTAAAGTGGATATTATTCCACCAAGATTCAATCTTCTCACAATATCTCAAACCAAATTAATTGAGAGCGAAGTTCAAGTTTAGGTGCAAACCTTGGAGCTTTAGAACTTAGCTCAGACCAACATCAAGAAATTATAAATCCCAAAGGACGATCAAGTAGATATATCGACTTCCTTAGCCAATTTCCTTAGCTTGTACAGAGTATATATATGACTTAACACACAATCAAATGTCTAATTAAGTTCAATAGTTTCAAAGACATCAAAACTAACCACGATATCGGTGAAAATCACGCTAAACTAGCAAAACAAATTACGGACGTACTCTTGTCTTGTCTTGTATTGTGACTCAGTTTCAAAAGGGTAAACGGCAAAAATAGACTTTGTGGCCTTAATAAAAGTTGTAGATATATGTCTTACGGTCTCAAATAAATTCGAATCACCCCTATAGCAGTTTTGTACAAAAAGATATGCTCAAAATACTAACAGCGAGTACATGTAGGGTTTGCAAACGAAATGGGGCAAAGACTCGACCCGTACTTCATCGCCTTTTCGAGTAAATACAAGCAAAACTGGGTTTTGGAGCCTGAACGAAAGTTGTAGGGCTCTGAAATAGATTTCTAGAACATCTTGAAGCACTTAAAACGAAGCATTATACAAGGAGTTATGCTGAAAACACTAACAGCAGTCCAATCCAAAAACGGGTTTGTAACTTACCTCAATCGTGTGGAGTTGTTTGGGGCTCAACCAAGGCAAGTCTTGATGATTGATTTAGTGGACGAATATTATGAGAGAAGAGAGATTTTGGTGCCTTGTTTCCTTGTAGGAAACGAAATTTATGGAGGTAGAGAGGATAAGAGACAAAAGGGTATGTATCTTACTTCATAAGATTGAAAGAAAATAATAAAATAAAAAGGGTATGTATCTTACTTGACAAGATTAAAAGAAAATAATAAAATAAACTAAAAAGGCTTCCCACTTTCATAAATATCTATCTAATCCATCAAATAAATTACTAAGATAATAATAGGAGTATCTTACATACTACACCATAACACTTCAAACAAGTTTCACATGTCGTCATGTTCACATTCAGGAAGTGCGAAGTAAAATATACCCTTACTATCAAGATGTAGTCAATCAAAAAATTCAAGTGTTAGTTTAAAATTTTCGGGGTGTTACAGTTACACCTCGGAAAATTTTTCGTTGATGCACAGTGAATGGGCTAACGAAGAGCACGAAGTATATGGTATTTTGATAAGTAAGGAATGACATTTGATGACCCTAATTAAGATTTCAAAGGTATTCGAAGTAAGGGGAGAAAGTTTGCCAAGAGAAGACAGGGCATACGATAAGTATTGGAAGAGATTTATGAGTAACGAGTTAATGATGGCTTAATGATGATTTGGAGAAGAGTTATAATGTCCCTTAGATTGTTAATGAGGTGATAAACAAGTGTTAAGAAGGTTCCATAAGGACTGGAGATCAAACGAAGTGACGAGAATAAGATCAGTGAATTGATGGGTTATACGGTCAATTATACGGTCCGTATGATGTTATACGGTCCGTATAATGGACCGCAGAACCATCACAGTGAAGGTCCCTCACTGATGGGATTATACGATCACTTATACGGACCGTATAAATTTATACGGACCGTATAATGTGCCGTATAATGGTCACAGAGACAAGGTGTTGAAGGGTCGATTTCACGGTCGCTTATACGGACCGTATAAGTTTATACGGACCGTATAAGTGTCCGTATAATTTCCCGACGGGTCAGATTTTTGTGTTATTAAAAAGGGGACCAAGTTCATTATTTCATTTCCATTTTTCATCCTTCTCTCTAGAACTCTCTAGAACACTTTTCCCATAAAAAAATTCAAGAGATATTAGTGGCCAACTACATCAAATTAAGTGAATCAAGTGTGAGAAACCCATTAAAGTTCAACCAAGACAAGAAATCCAAGTGAAGGTGAAACTAGGGTTTTTTGCTCAAGTGAAGTGTTTGCACCCAAGGTTCATTCCTACGCCATCTAAGGTAAGTTTTATGATATTTCCATGTTGCTTAAGGTATTTGAAAGTTGAAACACTTGGATTATATAGGGAAATAGGAAATGGGTCATGAATGTGGGAATAATGCCACTTTTGAGTAAATGTTTGGATTGAGTTATGGTTCTTG
>NW_026714222.1:0-40858 GCF_029784015.1 Lycium ferocissimum
TATTATGTTACCGATGTGTTTGGCAAGCGGCTATATAAGCCGAAGTATCGTTATGCCTTATATTGCGTATTTTATTTGGTTTGAAAAAAACGAGAGGCATGTTTGTTTTCTCGAAAACTTTTCATTACGTGTGTATGCTATGTTTTGTGGGCCCAGTATGGGTATGAGTGTTACGTTAGTCAGCGGGTTCGCTCGGCCCTAAGTAAGGGTCGGGTGCCCGTCACGCCCTAACGGAAATTGGGGTGTGACATTAACAAGACAATTCTCATAAATACAAAAATCACATAAAATTCACATAAACTTCCAAATCATCCCATGACTAACATAACATTACTTTGAGTCATCAAACTTACATTTTCCCTCATAAAATCCATAACGACGATAACGAAAATACTAACGACGATTTGTTCATTCACAATTACACTAAAGGGGACCATTCGGCCAACACCACTTCCACACATAGGGATGATTTTCATTCTTTTCTTCACACCACAACAATCAAAACATGCTAATTAGAATTAATACATTGCCTATAACACATCACACACACACACGGCCAACTACCTCTCACACGGCCCAACTTCAACTTCTTTTCCATCATGAATTTCTTCCATTTTAGCATACTACGACACATATAAACCATTCATAACTCATAAAACAAGATTAAAACTCACCTTTCTTCTTCAACTTCTCAACTTGCCTAAAGTTGGTAGATAGAGAAAACGAGCAACCTAACGCTCCAAACAACACTTCCACGTTATTGAGCACCCTTGAATTAGCAAGTTTGCTTGAAGAATTTATTTTTTTTGATGGCTAAAATTTGGTCTTGATTTCTAGGGGTATGGCCGAATACCCTTCCTCTTTCTCTTCTCCTTGTTTTCTTGATTTCTCTAGAACTAGAATGAAGAACAAGATGACTTAGTCATCTTTTAAATTTCCATATGAAATAAATCCATGTGGCCATGGCCCACCACTAAATGGCCGGCCACCTTGGTCCCTTATTATTATTTTTTTTGAATTTTCAACTTTCCAAAATTAGCATACTTACTAAAAATGGAATATGACTCCAATGCTTCCTTAACATTTTCATGACATTAAAATCATACACAACTTAAGTCTTTAAGACACACAAAAGTCTCTACTTCACTTCTCGGGGTAGTCTTGTTCTCACTTATCGTAATTCACCCGAGTTGTCCCGTTGCTCAAAATACGGGATATAACACTTATGCTATCAATATCTACCTTTAACGGAGGCTTCATTTTATCCCAGTACAATCAAAAATATAAGAAATAATGTATATATATCTATGACAAAATAGAATTCGAATCGATCACTACATATACACATCATGGGATGAAATTGATGCTATACCTGTAACAACATTAGGGAAAGGCTCATGATCCTATTGCTCAGCTAATGTATAATCACGGTCCTGAGGGCCGCTGGAACTAGACACTCTTCCTCTACTGCTACCACGACCAGCTGGTACTTGCGACCCCTATCCCGAAGGGTGTACCGATAATGACGAACCCATTACTGGTCCTGTAGGCTGGGCCGTATCCCTACCACCTCGGGACGGACACTCACGCATAATATGGCCTGACCGGCCACAAGCATAACAAATATCTAAACCTAATCGGCATGGTCCCCAATGTAATTTACCGCACTGAGTACATTGTAGTGCAGGTGGCCTCATCCGGGCAGAGTCACCCTTATACTGTATACCCGAGATTTTGGAACTCTGGCTCGGTTCGGAATAGATAGGGCGACCAAATCTCTTACTTACAAATCGGGAAGGCGCAGTAGCCGCTGACTGGCCTAGCTGCCTGGAATACTGTGGCTCCTATTCTCCTCTAAACTTACTAATAGTTCTTGAAGGTCTGGCCCTCTTACTGTCACCTCTATTATCATCGTGCTCACCCTCTTGTAGCTGCCATTGCTCTTCCGAATTCTGAGCATGTGCCTGAATACGAGAAATGTCCATCCCCTCTTGAAGTGAGGCCGTCAAACATTCCTTAAGCAAATGTGGCCCCAAACCGCTCACAAATTGATGTACGCGGTCTCCCATGCTCGCTACCATAATCGGGGCATACCTAGCCAACGAATTAAAACGGAGACTATGCTCGCGGGCACTCATATTCCCTTGTCCGAGATTCAAAACCGATCGGCTGCGGCCCGCCGAACCTCGGCGGCGGTATAATGTCGAAGGAAAGCGTCTACAAACTCTTGCCATACTGGGGGAGGTGCATTAACTCCTCTAGAGGACATCCAAACTGTATACCAATGAACCGCAACATCCCGTAGTCTATAAGAAGTCAATTCTACTAACTCAGTATCAGAAGCATGCATTAGTCGTAACGTTCTTGACATCTCATCTATAAAGCTCTGTGGGTCCTCATCCGGTTTCGACCCAAAGAACTCGGAGGGTCTAAGCGATAAAATCACGGGCTCTAGCACTAACGGCCTCTGTCACCATGTCCCGTACTTTGCCGGCCGAGCACGAGCGGCGACTAGCGAGTTAGCAAAAGAATGGCCTGTTTGATCTCCTGGCCCGAGGCATCAGATGAGGGAACTGGAGATATTGGAGCTGGGCCTGAGGCCCCTTCTTGCTCCTCTGAAATGGGTATGGTGGGAGAGGTCCGAGATGGGGCATCATTATGAAACGGACCCACTTCTACTTCTGCTGGTGGCTCCCGCTCAGTTCTTCTTTCGGCCACCGTCTTGCCCTTCTAGGCCACTGTAGCTTTCCTTTTCACAGACATACTGAAATCATAACACACAGTTAGTAAAAGGGGAAAATCCTGATAACATGGCTCTATCGCACAATCTAAGATGAGAAAGAAGGTCAATTATTCCTAAATGCCCTGCAGCCTCCTGTTTATAAGTGTGGTGCACTGCATACCATAAACAAGCCACTGCTAGACACGGCTTGCAGACAACCCTAGGACAGAACTGCTCTGATACCAATTTATCACACCCCACCCTTAGTAAGACGTGATTGGCACCCGGCACCTTAAAGAAATCGAGTGAACAAAGTTATGACTCTCTTCCTTTATACCTCGAATGGCAATAATAAGATCAAGAGGCTAAATATGAACATAATATCGTGCATCAATAAATGTACAATAGACCCATGATGCTGACATTACTACTGTTACACTATCACGAAGCTATACACAAGAACTGTCTACAAAGACTCTATGAACATGACTGAAGTCTATAAGTCGGGACAGGGCCCCCTACATACCCTGAACAAAATTACATATATACATATATATAGGCTCGGCAGTGCTCCAGGAAGAGATGGACTCACCAATCGGTAATCGGTACCGAAGGCGACTACTATGGAAGATCCTTGTCTCGTCTATCTACACCTGCGGGCATGAACGCAGCGTCCATAAGAAGGGACGTCAGTACGAGCAATGTACTGAGTATGTAAGGCATGAATAGTAGTATGATATCAGAGTGAATATAACATAAGATAAAGTAAGTAATTATACCGCGTACTCTTCTTAAGATCTCTGTCATGTAAACTACTCGTCTACAGGAAAAACATTTCATACATATTCATACATACATATGCATTCACATACACTTACTATACATACATCTATCATATCCGTACCCGGCCCTTTCAGGACTCGGTGTGATCCGTACCCGGCCCTTTCGGGACTCGGTGTAATCCATACCCGGCCCTTTCGGGACTCGGTGTTATCCGTACCCGGCCCTTTCGGGATTCGGTGTGATCCGTACCCGGGCCTTTTAGGACTCGGTGTTATTCGTACCCGGCCCTTTCGGGAGTCGGCGTTATCCGTACCCGGTCCTTTCGGGACTCGGTGTGATCCGTACCCGGCCCTTTTGGGACTCGGTGTTATTCGTACCCGGCCCTTTCGGGACTCGGTGTGATACCCAACTAATCAATGGGATGCAGTGCATACATACATACATACATATACATAAGAATACATAAATGAAATCAACATCATCATTAGCATTACCGTTATCATCATATCAATCTTTGAAGGATCAACCATCGCAAGATGAAATCAACGATGTCACGGGAGTCTCGAGAATCATGAGCTTAGGTAGCACTGGAAATAGAATCGTTATCATCGCTATATCTCACTTCGAGGGAACGAGTAACATGAGGTGAGACCATCAATAATAAGTACGGTTAAGAGATTCATGGAATGGCTCAATAATCTCATAATGCGCTTAAATCATAGCTTCGGAGTTTGAAAAGAAGAGAATCATCATCATCGTCACAATTATCATAGAACATATTCCATTTAACAACATAAGAGGCTTTAAGAGTCATGAACTTCGAGCTTTTGAAAACAAGGCGGTTATGGAAACATTTATGGAATCACAACATAGGAATCATGCCTTTGAAAGAAAGGGACGAGCCTTAACATACCTGTTCAACCTCCTATTGGCTACGCCTACGCGTCCGAGCTCGTAAGTCTACGTTTAAGAGGATTTACACTAACGTTAGCCTCTTCATCGCACACTTGTACCAAGTTTCAAATTATACTATTCTATATTCTGTCGAAGATCGAGCAGCATTTCCCCTGTTTATATGCCTAGCCCGAATTCTCAATTCAACAACCAACTACAATCACAACAATACCAACATTAACCATAATATTTCCAACTTCAAAATACTTCATAAACATCCCATATGGTTTTTGTCCCATATTTCCATCACAGAACCATTTTATAACGCTTTTACAGCTCCTTCTCCGTAAATAAATTGATATTAACACAAATAGAAAGAGATTCATACCTTTCCCTCGATAATAATGCTATATCTTCACTCCTCCACCTTGAACTTAAGCCACAAGGCCTCAATACACAATTTTGTAGTCGCAACTATACGCTGTCTGGATCGGGATTTGGGAATTATACCTGGTTTTGGGCTAAAAAGTTGAGGGTTGGAAGGTTTGGGAAATTTCTAAAATATTTGAGGGGGTTTTGGGTGTGTTTAGTCAAAAATGATGGGGTCTCCCCCTTTAAATAGCGGTCCAGGTTCTGCCTGGACCGACTTAATTTTCTTTCTGCACGTTCGCGCAGCCTTAGCGTTTCTGCCTGCACCTTCCTTCAGTAAAAAGGTCATAACTCTTGATCTCAGTATTGTGTGAGGGACCACGACCTATGGTTGGAAATCTCTTTCAATTATATACAACTTTCATTCTTGGTGGTGTTCCAAATTCCAAACTTATAATATCGTTTTGGCCCCTCCAAGTTAGACTATCCGAAAATGTGTCCTTAAATCGTCCTTTTGGAGGGCTTATGCCCATATTTGGCTTATGGGTCCTTCTTAGGACTTTCTCAACTTTCCATGTACTACTCATATGTCTCTTCATATGTCCTTTATAAAACTCTGACGTGTGGGCCCCACTTAGCGTGCAACAACGAGGGCTTTTCACTAAGTGCCATACGAACCAATTCACCCCATAGGATCTCCAAATGTCATATATATGTTATCATTACATTCTTATAATATAACCTTCATCCTGAACCCGGGCCTCAAAATTCGTTCAGCGCGTTCGCTCCTCATAGTGGCGCATTCGCGCTGTGTTGGCCCTTGGCCTTCTGCGCGTTCGCGCCACTCCCAGGCGCGTTCGCGCAGACCATTTTCCTGGCCTGCCAGCCCGACTTGTAACGTCCATATCTCCTTACCCCGATGTCCTATTGAGGAGCGGTTTGTTGCGTTGGAAACTAGACTTCCCGAACTTCACTTTAGACTTTTGTTTCACTTTAAAAACCTTAATATACTAAAACATATTCTTCTTCCAGTTAGACCAAAATTTTCGTACCAAACCTTGCCCAACTTTCCTTCAAAGCCTCGGACGCTTAATCCCTTAGTTCACTGGTCTTCCAATCCTCCTATAACCCGTTACGCGAACTCGGACTCTTATAATCGTAACACGAGCACCTATGATCTTGCATCTTATCGACAATACTTCGATGTCTGTAATTGAATTGCTAATACCTAACGAGTCTCAACGTACAGAAACTACGGGGTGTAACACAGAGGATGTCCCTAAGACAGCTTTTAGGACCTGTTATGGTCATTATGAGTTTCTAGTTTTGAATTTTGGGTTAACCAATGCCCCAGCATCCTTTATGGACTTGATGGACGGTGTCTTCAGACCGTATTTGGATTCTTTTGTGATTATCTTTATTGATGATAATATGATGTACTCTTGTTGGCCTCACTAGTTACTATCGGTGTTTTATAGAGGGGTTTTCATCTATTGCATCTCCTTTTGACTAGGTTGACTCAGAAGAATGTACCCTTTCAGTGGTCGGACGAGTGCAAGCTTTCAAAAGCTCAAGACTTTATTGACTACAGCTCCGATTTTGACTCTTCTCGTGGAGCGAGAGGGCTTTACTATATATTGTGACGCTTCACGAATCGGCCTTGGTTGTGTTTTGATGCAAAAAGGGAAAGTTATAGCTTATGCTTTGAAGTAGTTCAAGGAGCATGAGAAGAACTATCCCACTCATTATTTGGAGTTGGTGGCGATAGCATCTGCATTGAAGATTTGGAGGCATTACCTCTAAGGTGTTCATTCTGAGGTATTCACTGATCAACGGAGTCTTTAACACACTTTCAATTAGAGGGATCTCAATTTGAGGCAGCAGAGATGATTAGAGATGCTCAAGGACTATTATGATATGATTATTCTTTATCATCCGGACAAGGCCAATGTAGTGGTGGATGCCTTGAGTCAGAAGGCGGTGAGTATGGGTAGCTTAGCATCGTCACAGGTAGGGGAGCGACCTTTGGCTATGGATGTTCAGACTTTGGCTAATAGCATGGTTAGACTTGATATTTCAGAACCAGGAAAGGTTCTAGATTGTATGGACACGCGGTCTTCTTTATTGGAGTATATTAGGGCTCGACAATTTGATGATGCAAAGTTTTGTAAGATTCGATACAAGGTGCTTAAGGGAAAGGCAAGAGAGGCAATTCTTGATGATGAAGGCGTTTTAAGGATCAATGGTCGCATTTGTGTTCCTCGAGTAGTAGATTTGACTAGATTGATCATGGAGGAGGCTCACAGTTTTAGATATTCTATTCATTCAGGAGCTACAAAGATGTATCTAGATTTGAAACGACATTATTAGTGGTGCAACACGAAGAGGGACATTGCGGGATTTGTGTCTTGGTGTTTGAATTGTCAATGGGTGAAATATGAGCACCAAAAGCACGAGGGAATCACTCAAATAACGCCTTAACCTGAGTTGAAATGGGAGCGGATCGATATGGAGTTTGTGATAGGATTAACATGGACTTTAGGGAAATTTGAAGCTATTTGGATCATTTTGGACCGTTTGACTAAGTCAGCTCACTTTGTACCGATTTAGACTACTTACAATTCAGAGAAGTTGGCCAGAATCTACATCCGTGAGATAGTTCGTTTGGATGGGGTTCCTATTTCTATCATTTTGGATCAGGGCACTCAGTTTACATCTCAATTCTGGGAATTCATGTAGAACGAGTTGGGTACTCGGGTGGAGCTTAGTACAACATTTCACCCTCAGATAGATGGTCAGTCCGAGCATACTATTTAGGTCCTTGAGGATATGTTGCGGGCATGTGTGATTGATTTTGGTAGTCACTGGGATCAGTTCTTGCCTTTGGTAGAGTTTGCTTACTACAACAATTATCATTCGAGCATCGACACGGCACCGTTCGAGGCACTACATGGTAGGAGGTGTCAGCATCCAGTTGGTTGGTTTAATGCATTTAAGGTTAAGTCTTGGGTTACATACTTGTTGGGAGATTCTTTGGACAAGGTCAATTTGATTTAAGAGAGACTTCTCACAGCTCAGAGTTGGCAAACCAACAATGCGGATCGGAAGGTTCGTGATTTATAGTTCATGGTTGGTGAGCAGGTTATATTGAAGGTTTCACCTATGAATGGTGTGATGAGGTTTAGGAAGAAGGGAAAGTTGAGACCTAGGTATATTGGTCCATTTGAGATTGTTCAGCACATTAGTGAGCTAACGTATGTGTTGGCTTTGCCTCCTGGTTTGTTGGGTGTTCATCCCGTGGTCCATACTTCTGCTTAAGAAATATCATTCAGATGGTTCTCATGTGAGTCAGTAGGAATAGGTGTTGCTCGATCAAAACTTGACTTTCGAGGAAGAGCCAGTTACTATTTTAGATGGACCGATCCAGAAATTGAGGTCCAAGGAGATAGCATATATTTAAGTTAAGGCATCGTCCGGTTGAGGAGGATACTTGGGAGACTGAGTCGGACATGCAAAGTAGATATCCCTAGCTTTTCAGCAATTCGGGTACTTTTTTTTTCTTTTATATTCGAGGACGAATTAAGTGGTGTATTATGTAACGACCAGTTAGGTCTTTTTGGTTGTTTTGCCTATTTTAATCCAAATGACCTTTCCCCTAGCTTCTTTATAGTATGTTTGACTTGTGGGGATGGTTGGTGCGATTCCCTAGGTTTTTTGGTGAGTTTTCATAAAGAACAAGGAGTTTTTAGGAATCCTTAAGGAATGGGTTGACAAAAGTCAACTTTGAGGGTAAATGAGGCTTTATGGAAGTTTTCTCGATTCAATGTAATGCAAGATGTATTTATTGATTCAATGCAATGTAATACAAGATCTTGGATCTGGATTTATTGATTCAATGCAATGCAAGATGTATGGATGCAATGCCATGCCATGCAAATGAGGTGTACACATGTACTCCGGACGGAAATATCGTCGTCTCGGCAACATACCCCAGTGTGACTCGCGAAATCTGAGTGTCACGCGTCTCGGATCTTTGCCAAACAGACAAATGGGACCCTAGGTAATTGCTCACTGGGGGAGTCTCACCGATACCACTCTGGGGGACCTGCGGAGTCCATGCACTAACAAACGACTCCGGGATAACATCGGAATCGGCCCTGTAACAACGATTCCCGAATATAACCATTGGACATCGGCCTCCTCACAATCACAAAAAAGAGTTTATCAAAATATCAGTTTCACTCAATCAACGATACCGGATCATCATCGGATATTGGCCATGCATCATGAATATGAGGGAAATGTATGGAATGCACATATCAACGATTTCAGAATTGAACCTCGGACATCGGCCTCCTCACTAAAAGAGTTTATCAAGTATCAGTTTCATATAAACAACAATTTCGGAATGGATCTTCGGACATCGGCCTTTTCACAATCACTCAAGTAAAAGAGTTTATCAAATATCACTTTCGCTCAATCAAAGATACCGGATCATCACCGGGTATAGGCTAAGCATCATGAATATGAGAGAATGCGTGCAATGCATATGTCAATCACCAACAGTGGAGTTCAATATCACAAATACCACAACGGGTATGCCAACAACCTATCACATCACAACACCAACAGTGGAGTTTAATATCACAAATACCAAAACGGGTATGCCAAAAACGTATCACATCACAATACTAACAGTGGGTATGCCAACATATATCCAAGTACAAATACCAACAATGGGTATGTTAATCCTATCCGAATCAAGACAACAAGTAGAATTCGATATCTACCAACTACACATGGCATCAAGCCAGCATAATTGAACAATCAAACACACATAACGGGGTGGCTAGTCCCATACACAAAGGTCAACCAATCGATATACATATTTTTCACTTTCTTAAATTAGGAACACGAATCTCACCCTACACTCAAAATCCCTCGTCACAACTCATTTTGGACTCAGTCACAATCACGGGTACATTTTATCTTCCCATTCATCCACTAGATTCACTATTAATGGCATAACACAATAATCATATATTACGGGAATTTCTCATCATTAGACGTACAATAGGTTTCACCCACTACTTCCAAGTCACATATATCCACCGATATTAACGAAAAATCACATCAAACAACCTAAGGAATCTACAGGCCACAAGCCCGAACACATAAATCACACAACAATACCATCCTAAGATTCCATCCCAAATCTCCAATTCCTATACATGCATTCTCCTTTCCTTCTAATACAAGAATATATGAAACTAATCGGAGTCTACCGAAAGGGAAGCCATAACCTACCTGACAATCGAACAGGTGCTACGAACCCACACGTTGCCTTGTCTTTCGAAGCATTTACAAATAATAAAACTCTATCACATATGAATTCTATGCAAGAAACTATGAATAATGATATCCATGTTGGCTACTTTCTCTTCCGGTCAGATTCCAACCCTTAATTTAGGGGAAGCGGGCCCTAAGGGCAAAACGGAAATTTTGTGACCAAAGTAACAAATTCGATATCAAAAGGGAAAAACCTATTAATTTAATCATAGGAATACTCAATTAATTCTTAAAATCATCATTTATATGAAAACCACCAAATTTGGGTCTAAGAACCCTAACTTTGATTCAAGAATTTCAACTCTAGAATGGAAGATTATTGGTTAACAAGCCTAGATATATCATTATCTAGCATAAATAGAATCATTAACATAATTTATTCACAATCTAGGAAGCCAATTCATTTTTAGAACTCTTTCATGAAAAACCCCAATTTTGGGTTGAAGAACCCTAGGTTTTGCATATAGATTTTTGGAAGATGAAGGGTTCTACAAAGCCAAAATGATGGATTAATTAATGGAAACTGTTAAGCATTAGGATTAGACCTTTCCCATAGGAACAATCTTGAGAAATAATCAAGAATCAATTCATCCCCAAGCTTCCAAGCGAGAAGGTATCCTAAATGAGATCCAAATCTGACATAGTCTCTATTTTTCCTCGATTTTCGTGACAATATGACCTCAAAATGAATATTGGATGGCACCATTGGATTCCTCATGAAATTCCCTTGAATTTTACCTTTTGAATCACCTCATTTGGACTTAAAATGAGGGAGATATGAGGGTTTTAATATTGGGCCCCACATCAGTTTTTAGCAGGACTGCCGCAGTGAAAACCACTACCGCTACAGAGGTCAAACCACTGCAGCTGTCACGACCCAAACCGATGGGCCATGACTAGTGCTCGAGCTGGGCACCCGTATACGACCAGCTAGATATAATCAGATTGAAACTGAAAACAATATGACACTCTGTAATAGCATGCTGTGAACTCATCATATCATACATTAGAAAGAACCTGTCTCCTGAGAAGTCACAGTTAACCAAAACATAACAAATTTGCAAGACGACAAGGCTGCCACTATACACGGGGACATCCAAGATGAACTACATCGATTTAGCTGACCAAACCGTAGATACACAACCCACATATGTCTACAGACCTCTAAGAGTATAACAAAGTCTACGTCAAAAGGATCTGTACCAAAATAACTCAAGCTCCGGAACAATGGAGCTCTCCAAGCGGTCCGGCGGAGGATCACTAAGCCGGAGGATCACCAACCGAGTGTGAAATCAACATATACATAAAATCTGGAAAACATTTGAGGCATGTCAATGAATGGGCAAAATAAATGCATCGGTATAGCAACTTGTATCAAAGAAACACATATATCCATAGAAATATCACAACAAAGGGGGTCACCCCACGATTAGTGTGCCATATATATGTAAGGCATGAAATCAACATATACATCACAACAAAGGCCACTGAAAACATATATATTGAGGCATGTGCCATATATATACATGGGCAAATATAAATGGTTACTATACAAAGAAAAATTCCATATTTCGTACCCCCTCGGCCATATATATATACAAGTCAAGGCAAGTGACACAAGTTGCTTACACATGGGAAATGTTAAAGTTGGAATATTAAGAAAGGCCAGGGGTAAAAAGGTAAATTCGCAATACGACTCATGGAAATATGGAGAAAGGCTAGGGGCAAATTTGGAACTAAGGAAAATATTTTTCATGAAAAAGGAGAAATTTGCTAGAATTTTCAAGAAAGGGGGCCACTTGGCCATGGACCCCACTTGCAATATGTGGCCAAATTAAATTAAGCCAAGCTAGGGGCAATTTGGTTGATTACTATTGGAAGGGACTATATATATATATAGGTGGAAAGATGACTTGGTCATCTTATTTTCCCCTAGAGTTTTCAAGAAACAAGAAATCAAGAAAGAGAGAAAAGAAGAACAAGGCCATTCGGCCAAGCTTGAAGAAAAAAAAAACCGAGGAAAAAAAAAAGAAAGGAAAGGAGGGAGAGTTTCCAACTTGTTCTTCATAGCCAAACCATTCCTTGAAGGGCTCTTAACATAGTAAGGTGTATTTGGAGCAAGGAAAACACAAGTCTTGGCAAGTCTTCTATTGCAAGCCAAGTGAAGAAGTAAGGGAAAAAGGTAAGGTTTAATTCTTTTCTTAGATGTTATGGATGGTAGAGTATGTTGTGTGCATGGAAATGGATGAAACTCATGTGTTGGAAGTATGTGTGTGTGTGGCCGTGACTTGCAAGAAGCAAGCCGTGTGTGTGTGTGTGTTGTGTTGTATTGTGTTATGTGGTGTGTTGGTTGTTGTCGTAATGTATGGAAAATATGGAAATTCATGAAAAACATGAATATGGAGGGTTGGCCGAATAGGTGAATAGGTGTAGGGGTGAAGAATCAATTTTGTTTAGCATGTTTTGGTTGTTGTTGTGTTGTAGATATTATGTTGCTAATGAATGCATAATAATCTTATGAAGTTGTAGAAGTCGGAGACTTGTGGTTGGAGTATTTAAATTGAATATCATGTTCTTGTATGTATGAAAGATAATGTTGTTAGTATGGTGTTGTTGGCATATGAAGTATAATGTTCTTATTGGAGTTGGAAGGTTTTGAAGGAAGTAGTATATTGATTGAGTTGTTATAATGTCACTTGAATTGAATATGGAAATTGTTAGTATGGTTGTTGATATTGTGTTGTTAGTTTGGCCGGGTTGAATTCCCGGATTGTTGTTGATTGAGATTGGCCAAGTTGAACTTGGTGGAATGGAGTATTTATAGGGGAGGTCTTTGCCGGAATTTCGGTAGCCAAGTATTATTTTAAGAATTCAATTCTAAAGGCACTAATCATGTTTGGTAAACATGACCAATTTGTAGATTTTGGTGAACTTGGAGCTTGAGTTTGGAGACGTGAACGACGCGTAAAAGGTATGTGAAGCCTACCTCTCTTTCATTTGGCATGTCCTAGTTAGCATAAGTTGAAATCCGACCCTCGGGAAAAGTCCTACCCCTCGGAAACGACACCTAAATTTATTCACTATTCATTCAATAGAATTGAATCCACAGCTTGTGCTTTAAGGAAAAGAGATGTTCAAACGTCCGAAACCCTTGGAAATGAAATCAAAATGTCTTGAATTCTTCGTGGATGACCCAATGGGATATAATGACCGTGTTTTTATGTTTGTCACTTGAGTCTCGATATACGTGTATATCGGTTCCCTTTTACTTCTTTTATAGAAACTTTATAATCCTGTCTTATGTTTTCTTGTGGTGTTGCTATTCATTGATAGTCTCGCCTTATAGTGATTGTTCCTTCAAGGTGAGACGAAGCGACCGTGGTTATTCCATAAGGTAATCGGGGGCTACCGACCTTACGTCACCCCGATAGACACATGACTTTCTTTGGGTTCTCATGCATCTTGCTTATATGATATGTATATGACATATATATGATATGTATATGAAAATGGGGAATTTTGGGGAATGGATACATGTTGCGCTATAGACGCATTGCCACCGGTCGGTGGCGTAATTCCATCCCGGACGCGGGATGCCGGACGCGGGACACGTGTGGGCGAGCCGACGTATTTCGGCGACATGACTTGTTATTTTCACATGTATATGACACGAAATGTTTTGAACAAAAGTATATAATAAGCAAGCATGACATCGCACGAAAGGCACTTACAGTACGGAGTTATCCTTTTATCTCGTTATATGATCTTTGGTTCCACATGTTGTTATTGCTCATATGTTACATGCTTTGTATTATCTTTCATGGCTTACATACTCGGTACATTGCTCGTACCGACCCCTTTTCTTGGGGGTGCGTCTTATGCCACGCGAAGAGACGGAGTTGACGGGCTCGACTCAGGAGCTTCTCGGTTGTGCATCGAGAGGCGCTCCGGTTATTCGGAGCTTCTATTTTGGGTACTACTTTTGTGTATATATTTGGACACGAAAAGTCGGTTACTTGTAACTATATGTATCGTGTATAGAGGCTCGTAGACGGATATGTACGGGTAGATGTTTCACGACCAAGTTGTCTTTGTCACCGTGTGATATGTCAAAGATCGTTGATCACTACTACTCGTGTATATGTATGCTATTATCGGCGATGTTGTTAAGGAAAAAAAAATGCCAGTGTTTATACGGCCCACTTAGTAATAAGAATAAGACGTATGACAGGGGGTGCCCGGTACAAGTATCGGGTACTCGTCGCGGCCCCTAGTTGGGTCGTGACAGAAGTGGTATCAGAGCGGTCGGTCCTAGGATTTGTCTACGAGCGTGTCCGGTGGAGTCTGTTTATGGGTGTGTGCGCGCCACACTTATAAACGGGAGGCTCATCGAGGCATTTAGGAAATATGACCTTCTTTGCATCCCAGATCGTGCGATAGAGCTATGTTATTGGATTTCTAATCCTGCGTTATGGTTTCAGTAATGCCGGTGACGAGGAAAGCTACAGTGGCCCGGAAGGGCAAGAAGGTGGGCGGGAGAAGATTTGAACGGGAGCCACCGGCGGAGGTAGAAGTGGGCGAGTCTCACAACGAGGCTTCTCTGCTTCCCCCTGCGGCGAGCGAGGGGCGCAGAGAAACTCCGGTGCCACCGGCGGCGCGGGCCGGCGGGTAACGGAAGCTATTCGGGTTGTCGACCCGGTTAGTCGCCGCACAAGCTCGGCGGGGATGCGGGCCAAGGGGACGGGCGGCGGCGCCGACCCGTGATTTTATCTCCCTAAATCCTCCAGAATTCTATGGATCGAAGCCAGAGGAGGACCCGCAAAGTTTTTTAGATGAAATGCTGAGGACGCTGAAGATAATACATGCTTCGGAGACCGAGTCAGTAGAATTGGCCTCCTATAGATTGCGGGATATAGCGGTCCATTGGTATAACAATTGGCTATCCTCGAGGGGAGCAAATGCGCCTCCCCCGGTCTGGCGAGAGTTCACCGAGGCATTTTTGCGACATTACCTACCACCAGAGGTTCGACGGGCCCGAGCTGATATGTTCTTGAATCTCAGACAGGGAAATATGAGTGCTCGGGAATACGGCCTCCGTTTTGACTCGCGCTAGAGTGCACGCCCCGGCTATGGTAGCGGATATGGGGGATCGTGTGCACCAGTACGTGAGAGGGCTAGGGCCACATTTAGCCAAAGACTGCTTGACAGGCTCACTCCAGGACGGGATGACTATCGCTCGCATTCAGGCCCACGCCCAAAACCTGGAGGAACAGTACCAGCAAAAGAGGGGCGAGCGTGATTTGGATAGGGGCTCCAGAAAAAGAGCCAGATCTTTTGGGGCCAGAGGTGAATATAGAGGGGGACGAACGCGCGGCATTCCGGGGTATCCGAAGCCGGATCGAGTGCCGAGCATCAGGGTCCCAGCATAGAGCTGAGTCAAATAGGACAGGGCCACCCCTACCGCGATGCACTCGGTGTGGCAAGCTACATTACGGGCGGTCTACCTTGACACGAGTGCTTGTTTTGTACGTGGTCGACCGACCACTTGATGCGTGGCGCCGGCGGAGGACCGGGAGAGACCAGACTCAGCCCGCCGGATCCGCCATTGGTTCGTCGTCGACCGTGCGCCCTCCCGGACAGACGTCCCAGGCCCCAACCGGTCGTGGTCGAGGCAGAGGAGGGGCACCCAGTACAGGCGGTCCCCAGAACCGCATATTTGCACTTACGAGACAGCAGGATCCTGAGCCCTCCCAGGACGCAGCTACAGGTACCCTACCGGCATTCCTTTATAAAGTACATATGTGATCGATCTAGACTCTATACCGTCATGTGTCATTCTTTATGTGTTGATGAAAATCTAGAAATCTTGGACAAAAGGTAATTATACGCATAGACAAGAAATGAGTATTAAGGGCCGAGAAGGCTAAAATGGTAATTAAGAGAAAAGTACGTTCCGAAGGCGTGTCGAAAGTGACTAGTACTCTAATCGCCCGGATTACGTGACAAAGCCCGTGCGGGGGAGTGGATGTAAATATATTAGCATTAAGATACCGAGAATACGTTAACGTTTCGGGGTTAAGCGTCTTTGGAATAGGGGGAGCAATTCCATAATGGGTGACCCCGGGAAGTATCCCAAAAATTTCATAAGTGTAGAGATAGAAGACAAATGTGAAGTTAGGGTAGCCTAGATGATATTAGAGTATATGGGATGACTGGAGACGTAATAGAGGTTGCGTAGACTGAGTTAGACTGGGCTGGTGAAAAGGAAACAAGTATAGCACAGCTCCAGAATCAGGGTGAGTTCAAACAGTGGTTGGAAACGTTGCGAATGAGAGAGTGACAAAAATTTGGATATGTTGGCACATCGAGCAACTACAGAAGAAGGCGTAGAACAAGTTGACGACGGGTACAGTACGACGCAAATATAGAGAACAACCAAGGAAAATGACCGAAAAAGATCAGTAGATATAAAAAAAAAAAAAAGGGGGACAACCGAGACGGCGTCCTATGAAGTATGGTATAACAAGAAAGTACAAGTCTACCAAGCATCTGAACGGACGTGTTAAGTGATTGCGTACGACAACCCTAAGGGAAACCTCCCCGAAATGTGGTAACACCCGATAAGGTCAATTCAACATTCGAGGACGAATGTTCTAAAGGGGGGGAGGATGTTACATTCCGTATTTCGTACCCTCGGGTAAGTCGAGGCAAGTGACACAAGTTGCTTATGGGAAATGTTAAAGTTTGAATATTAAGAAAGGTCAGGGGTAAAAAGGTAAATTCGCAATACGACCCATGGAAATATGGAGAAAGGCTAGGGGCAAATTTGGAACTAAGGAAAATATTTTTCATGAAAAAGGAGAAATTTGCTAGAATTTTCAAGAAAGGGGGGCCACTTGGCCATGGACCCCACTTGCAATATGTGGCCAAACTAAATTATGCCAAGCTAGGGGCAATTTGGTTGAGTATTATTGGAAGGGACTATATATATATATAGGTGGAAAGATGACTTGGTCATCTTATTTTCCCCTAGAGTTTTCAAGAAACAAGAAATCAAGAAAGAGAGAAAAGAAGAACAAGGCCATTCGGCCAAGCTTGAAGAAAAAAAAAAACCGAGGAAAAAAAAAAAGAAAGGAAAGGAGGGAGAGTTTCCAACTTGTTCTTCATAGCCAAACCATTCCTTGAAGGGCTCTTAACATAGTAAGGTGTATTTGGATCAAGGAAAACACAAGTCTTGGCAAGTCTTCTATTGCAAGCCAAGTGAAGAAGTAAGGGAAAAAGGCAAGGTTTAATTCTTTTCTTAGATGTTATGGATGGTAGAGTATGTTGTGTGCATGGAAATGGATGAAACTCATGTGTTGGAAGTATGTGTGTGTGTGGCCGTGACTTGCAAGAAGCAAGCCGTGTGTGTGTGTGTTGTGTTGTATTGTGTTATGTGATGTGTTGGTTGTTGTCGTAATGTATGGAAAATATGGAAATTCATGAAAAACATGAATATGGAGGGTTGGCCGAATAGGTGTAGGGGTGAAGAATCAATTTTGTTTAGCATGTTTTGGTTGTTGTTGTGTTGTAGATATTATGTTGCTAATGAATGCATAATAATCTTATGAAGTTGTAGAAGTCGGAGACTTGTGGTTGGAGTATTTAAATTGAATATCATGTTCTTGTATGTATGAAAGATAATGTTGTTAGTATGGTGTTGTTGGCATATGAAGTATAATGTTCTTATTGGAGTTGGAAGGTTTTGAAGGAAGTAGTATATTGATTGAGTTGTTATAATGTCACTTGAATTGAATATGGAAATTGTTAGTATGGTTGTTGATATTGTGTTGTTAGTTTGGCCGGGTTGAATTCCCGGATTGTTGTTGATTGAGATTGGCCAAGTTGAACTTGGTGGAATGGAGTATTTATAGGGGAGGTCTTGTTCGGAATTTCGGTAGCCAAGTATTATTTTAAGAATTCAATTCTAAAGGCACTAATCATGTTTGGTAATGACCAATTTGTAGATTTTGGTGAACTTGGAGCTTGAGTTTGGAGACGTGAACGACGCGTAAAAGGTATGTGAAGCCTACCTCTCCTTCATTTGGCATGTCCTAGTTAGCATAAGTTGAAATCCGACCCTCGGGAAAAGTCCTACCCTGTCACGACCCAACGCCATAGGCCGTGACTAGTGCCCAAGCCGGGCACCCGTATACACATGTTACCTATAATCATACATCGCTGGCATGGACGAACTGATATAAGTATAAAGGAAGACATAGGCAAGTCAAAGCAACCTGTCTCCTGAAGAGTTATGACCTTTAACAGTTAATATCGCACAAAAGCCGGCAAGGCTGTCGTATATATATATAGGGAACGTCCCAACAAAACATAAGCCGAGAAGGCTATCTTCATACACGGCTGCCATGATAAACATATATATATCTACGTAAGCCGACAAGGCTGCCACTACAAATGGGTACGCCCCAACACAAGTCATAACCATACAACAAACAACAATCACGTGACCCACACTTGTGACCACGGGACCTCTAAGAGTGACAACGACATCATATGACGGGACGGGCCCCGTCGTCCATCCGAACAAAGCATATACACATATCAAATGGCTATACCACGACGCTAGACTCCGAACAAAGGATATATATAGCTGAGTAGATATCCTAGGCTGGCGGATCTCCAAAACGAGCGTCTGTACCTGCGGGCATGAAACGCAGCCCCCCGAAGAAAGGGGGGTCAGTACGGAATATGTACTGAGTATGTAGAGCAGGAAACATAGTAAATTGGATCATATCTGAGACAAGGTGCATAGGACTCAATGCAATCAACAGAGTTTCATAAAACTTGCCTTTGAACATATCTCATCTGTATCGTTCTCATATCAATGTCAATATTGTGTTTTGTAATCAAAACTGCATAATCATTTTGTATATAACATATATAACGTGTCCCGGCCCTTTAGTAAGGGACTCGGTATTTATAATCATAACATCATAAACGTAAACATATTCGTGTCCCGCCCTTTAGTAAGGGACTCGGTAATAAGGAATATATGCCCTCCCGGCCTCCATCTCCAAATCATCATATCATCACATCATCATCATCATATATATATATATATAACGTGTCCCGGCCCTCTAGTGAGGGACTCGGTAAATAGTATAATAGATCGGCGCACGAGAACGTACCCTGGCCCGGGACTCAGTGAAGGATATAGCGGTAAGCACGAGCAGAGTAATAAGCAACCACATATATATGTAAAACATTTTTGAGACTCAATGAGTAGTAAACCAAACCAGTTCTCGGACATTAGCATGTTACATTTTATAAAATCAAGCATACTTATGCAATTCCTTTTAAAAATAAGAACTCTTGTACATCACATACTAGTTCATCATGTAATAAATAACGAGATCATAATTCAACTATACCCACATTTTCAACATTACGGATGAATAACAATCACATATCATACTAGGAGTTAGAGAGTGGAATCACCCCGAGGCTCGGATTATATCTTACTTACCTCTAGGACATGCTAAAAAGAAGGAAGGAATAGGCTTTGCGTACCTTTAGCGTTTAGTCGTAATAATAACTTGTACTTGCTGCCCAACAACACTTAGCCTATATCAAGATATCAAGAGCTATAATTAGTATACAAGGGATTTCAATACGCACTCCGACGCTCACAATCCCTTTCAAACATTTAGACGACGTTCCGCTCGCATTCAAACCAACTAGTGCTTACAATCTAACATTGCTACTCATTCTTTCTCATATCATTTCTAATCTTAAAACAGTCCACGGTTTGGACTGCTTATATCCTTCAACATGGTTGGTTTCATTAACTCCTTAATTCACATATTCAACATACATACAATATACTATAATGTGCATAAAAACAACAATCCAAATTTGGCACAAAACAGTCCACAAATTCCCTAAAATAGCCCCTTTACACGGCTTCAATGCCATTCCTACAACTTCATGATTTTCACTCCTTTATCCATACTACAACACCTTCAATCCAATCCCAATACATTGTACAAGAAGACCAAACATAATTCCATTCAATTCTACCACACATGGCTCATGTAAACTTTAAGAAAACAGTACCCAATTCTAACATGCACATCATAAACCAATTTCTACAAATCTTAGTTCAATCACATATGGTGGTATACATTTATTATTCAACAATTCAAGCAAAATGGAACCAACCATTGCTTCACCAAGCTCACGGCTGCCACTCAAGTTCAACCACAACAACAATCCAACAACAACATGCATGAATTACACATTTATATCATCATACAACACAAGAACAATAACCATTCTTACCTTTCAATCTTGTTCTTCACCTTGGTCTAAATCTTCAACTCTCTTGAATGCTACACCTCCTAGTCTCTTCCCAACATCTACCACACGTCCTTATACACTTGAGGAGGATTTAATTTGCTTGGAAATTTAATTTTTGGATCAAAATGAAGCAAGTCATTCTCGGCCAAACCATGGCCGAGACTATCTCTCTCTATCTCTTAATTTCTCTACTTTGTATTGATGAAATGAGCTTTCAATTGAATTGTGAATCAGATATATCCCTTATATAGGCAGTCCATAATGTGGACATGTGTCCCACTCAAGTGGTTAGCCAATAAAAGTTGGCCAAATCACAAGTGGGACCCACACGGCCACTTAAGCCTACTAATGATACAATTAGGCTCTTAATCTCACTTAGTCATCTAATCTTGGTCAATTAATCCTTAATCTTCAATAATGTTCTTATACCAAACGAAATCCATAAGCAACTTGTGCATAGAAACGAAATCGGGAGGCGAAAACCCTTACCGGGAACCTTAAAACGACTTTGTCTGTAACTTGTCGCACTTAGCTTTATAATGTCCCAATGTAAAGATACGGGACATAACATTCTTCCCCCCTTTAGGACATTCGTCCTCGAATGTTGATCAATTTCTGGACTTCCAATACTTCCTCCAATGTCCTCTTAGTTAATTTTGCCCTTCACATACCTCTCCTGTTTGTCAACTCGTTTTAATCCTTTATAATCGCACTCCAGGTCCTTACGTAGCTATTCCCATAACATCTTCCTTTTCTATTGCTTCCCGAGGTATTAGCTATATGCCTTTGTCTTTACTCTTCAAGTTATTCCGTAGTTGATTATCAGCTATATTTCGAGCTGTTCTGCTGGAGTGTTATTGCCTTTTACGATCTAAATGTTGCTCAGTTGTACCATCGTAGATTGATTCGGTCCTGTACTCATGGTGTATATAGTTACGATTCAACTCTTTCCTTTCGATTGATATTTCCTTAAAATAACGTATCGTTCATTTCACTTCACCTCCCTATCCTTAATCAAAATCCCGTAATACACAGACGTCTCCCATCGGTTTATTATACTCTACTATTCCGGAGCGCCCGGCTTCGGTAGGTCATGTAGACCTTTCATGGAGTCCTACGAGTAGAATGAAACTTCTCAGAGAGAAACATTTTGTGCTCCAGTACCTTTTCTTTACTCTCTTTGTTATAGTCCGTACTCTGAAATTTTCAATATCATGTGTCACTTTCTGACTTCCCATTAAATTTCCTCATACCATCACTTGCTCTTACTTCTTGATCTCAATCTTTAGGGTTGGCTATCACATAACGCAAGGGTCTTCTTATATCATAATCTTGTGTCACCTCGTAATCAGTAACCCGCCTGTTCCGATCGTTTCGGTCGAATCACTTTATAATTTCCTTTACTCTAGCTGGCCATACCTTAGACACATCCCTCGTGTCATTTCTCTATTTTTTTGACTCAGACTCTTCCATTGCCTCCTTACTCAAATTTGCTCACAGTCCTTCTATTACATATCTTATTGTAACTTTTACGCAAGTACGTGTGGATGTCTAATCCCAGAAAATACTTTAGCGTTGCCGCGTTAGTCTTTATACAGACCCTACATGCTCCTCTTATCCTTTGCAGTTGATGTCAAGGCTTAAATATGGCTTTCATTCTCTGTACTAGTTTCACCTTTGTAGTTTTTCTTCAAACCTTATTACACCTTTCTTTGATGTACTCAACTGTTGCGATCGCATTGATGTTGCCGAGTTCTTACCCTTCTTGTCAAGTTATTACTTGGCTGCATCTGTGGTATACAAATAGTCGTAGGTTGCATAAGTATTCTCGTACAATCTGTACAAAATACAATCCAATCTTAATCACACCCTTTTAAATTACTTACTACCCTTTTCTGGTCGTATTCTTCTCCTTTTTATAAGTACCCATCTTCTGATGTCATATCATACTAGGTCCTTACCAATAATTCTCAGCACTACCTCAAAGATTATCTTGACTACTGTCCGTCTTTTGCTGGCTCTTGGATATTTTTTTTTTCTTAACTCATTTCAGCATGAGATTTCACTTGAGGTTCGAGTATCCATATGGGGTACATTATAACGTCAATTGTTTCCATCGGTACTGGCTTTATTTTCTCCCGCTTCCCCCCTTTAGGGTCGTAATTATATCATTATCTACTTATATTCCGCTCCATTCTTCCATTTCCAATTTTTGAAATTCCTCTGATTCCTTGTCCAATACATTTGGTATACTGCACCATAGCCACTTCTTTCTTTATATCAGTCATCCTAACACAATCACGGGGCGATGAGATCACTCGATATCTAGTACAAATCTCACTTGATGGTTGGTACTCGAGTAATGTAATTAAGATAGCAATTTGCCCGAAGCCACATTTCCTTCATCCCGATCGATACTTGGGTAATGCTTATCGTCGTTTCAAGTTCTCCATTCTGTAACACTTATATTCCAATGATAAGTATCTCAATTTTTCTCATAACACTACCTTTACCCAGACGGATATCGTCTGTTTCTTCTAATAAATTTACGATACATCCGTTATGTTGCGGATTCACAACCCTTATCCTTTAAGGGTTTCAGTGTTTCCAAGGTGAGGTCACCTACACGTAGTACTTCTTTATGCCTCCTGCTCTTTCATCCTTGTCGTATACTCAGCGCTACCCTCTAACTTGCTAAAAATCATATTAATTTCGCCTTGGTGACGGCTTTGGTCTTGCCACCTTGTCGTGTTTGCTTCTTAAGTTTACAGTTATATATTTCCCTCTTGTCCCACACTCATACTCAATTGGTTGCGTCTGTCTTGAATGTTTCCTTTAGTATCCTTTTCATTTCTCCAATCTGCCCATCTTGTATTCTGTGCTTGAAAAATTTCATGCTATCTCCGTATTGTTCCGCAAAACACTACTTTTACATAATCCCTTTTTCGTTTTTGAAGCATATCCTGTTTATTTCTAGTTGCCGTTACCATATCAGTCATTTCTGGCATTCATTCTTGTCTCGTCGCTCATCTTCCTTCGGATTAGTCTTTCACGGTCCGCCACCTGTATCACTCATTTTCCAAGCTATACATGTCATAACATATCGATGTAGTGAAATGCTACTTGATTTCTGGTTACCTCCCTCTTTCTTTTAAGTCCTCTTCTTCCTGTACTCGGTCCCGCTTCCGTTACCATTTGACTTTGACTTTGAACTTCCCCTACGGAACTTGGTAAGTATTTCTTTATTAATTCTACATCCGCCTTTCTGTTTCATATAGTCATATCACATCCTTTCCTTTGTTAGGCTCTACTCGTTTTATAGCAATCCCCATGATATTCACATTACATCCCATTCATAGTCCATCTTATAACATAACTCCTTGTAATCTTATTCGCGACTCTTACTACGTTTTTAATTACATTCCGCGGACTAGGCGTATTTGACTTTTCACCCTTTCTGATAGACTTTACCTTTAGTATCTCACCAGCTGTCTTACCACTATCTTCCCAACTTGTTATGATTCTCCTTTCTTTGTACTTCCATCTCAATCATACATTACTTCCTTTCACAGTAACCTCGTAGTAAATTATCCCTTAGGGTCGCAAGTTCCTCCGAGTCGTCCTAACACACCACGTAGAACGCATGATTCGTAGCAGTTCATAAGTTGAGTTTTCCTTCCACAAGTTTCATCTCCAATTAATTAACTGCTAATAAAATGCCACCAGGAAGCATTTTCCAACCATCACTAGAAGAACACTAGAATCCGACAGGCACCACAGAACTTATCAGTGCTTGATTCACATAGTTTTAATTCCAAGTCGATTCTTGAGCCGTGAGCGAATCGTCTAATTCACAAACTGTTCGTTGTAAGCGTTATACTCTTCCAATAGCAGATCTTAATACTAGAAGGTGTTGCTCTTCATCCTAAGCTCTTTTGTTTTAGGTAAAAGTGTGGCTGGAAGGTATCCTGGTCCATGTTAATGAGTTCTATATTCTGCTGCTCGTATTTGCTTTTTCAAAACCAGTATCCTAAATAAGAATGATGCCTCTTACAAGGCGAGGGTATATATATATATTTTGTCCACTATGATAGACTTACCGTACTGGTGTCATCCTTCCATGACCCACTATGGACTTATGTCTCATTCTCTCCTTTTTCCTACTTCTGGGAAAATTTGGGTAGAGTCTCCCCTATAATTCTTATTATCCCAGATCCTGCACGCAGGAAATACCAACAATGCCTCACAGGCCAACATATATACGCACATATTATATCATACCACAGCCACACAGGGCTCCCAATTCCAAATAAAAGTTACAAAGGTGTCAGGACTTACTTGTCATATCACATCTCGGGACATACTTGACCCTTTAACGACTTATCCTGTTATATCTTCGTATCTAACTTCTCTTTCATCCTTCAACTTTATATCTTGATCGTATTCCATTATTCTTGCCTTACCTGACATACCTCCTTCGCACCATTTCTTACCTGCGTGCTACGTAGCTTTCAATGTCATCGGTCGCTTTCATCCGCCGATGTCGTTCTTCACTTTGAAATCAAATGTTAGTGTAAGGAATTTCATTTCCTATGCCTGGGCTCTATCGCACGATCTTGGATATGAAAGAAAGGTAACATCCTAAATGCCCTGTAGCTTCCTGTTTATAGATGTGGTGCACAACACACCGATAAAAAAGACTCTACTAGACACGGTCTGTAGACACTCCTAGGACAAACTGCTCTGATACCACTTTTGTCACGACCCAACGCCATAGGCCGTGACTAGTGCCCAAGCCGGGCACCCGTATACACATGTTACCTATAATCATACATCGCTGGCATGGACGAACTGATATAAGTATAAAGGAAGACATAGGCAAGTCAAAGCAACCTGTCTCCTGAAGAGTTATGACCTTTAACAGTTAATATCGTACCAAAGCCGGCAAGTGTTCATATATATATATATAGGGAACGTCCCAACAAAACATAAGCCGAGAAGGCTATCTTCATACACAGCTGCCATGATAAACATATATATATCTACGCAAGCCGACAAGGCTGCCACTACAAATGGGTACGCCCCAATACAAGTCATAACCATACAACAAACAACAATATTACGTGACCCACACTTGTGACCAGGGACCTCTAAGAGTGACAACGACATCATATGACGGGACGGGGCCCCTCCGTACCTCGAACAACAGCATATACACATATCAAATGGCTATACCACGACGCTAGACTCCCGAACAAAGGAGTACTCCGAATATATATATATAGGCCGGCGGATCTCCAAAACGAGCGTCCGTACTGCGGGCATGGGCCCCCCGAAGAAAGGGGGAATAGTATAATACCGAGTATGTGAGCAGGAAACATAGTAAATTGGATCATATCGAGACAAGGTGCATAGGACTCAATGCAATCAACGAGTTTCATAAAACTTGCCTTTGAACATATCTCCGTATCGTTCTCATATATGTCAATATTGTGTTTTGTAATCAAAATGCATAATCATTTTGTATATAACACATATAACGTGTCCGGCCCTTTAGTATGGGACTCGGTATTTATAATCATAACATCATAAACGTAAACATATTCGTGTCCGGCCCTTTAGTGTGGGACTCGGTAATAAGAATATATGCCCTCCTGGCCTCCATCTCCAAATCATCATATCATCACATCATCATCATCATCATATATATATATATAACGTGTGGCCCTACATGAGGGACTCGGTGAATAGTATAATAGATCGGCGCACGAGAACGTACCACGGCCCGGGACTCGGTGAAGGATATAGCGGTAAGCACGAGCGAGTAATAAGCAACCACATATATATGTAAAACATTTTTGAGACTCAATGAGTAGTAAACCAAACCAGTTCTCGGACATTAGCATGTTACATTTTATAAAATCAAGCATACTTATGCAATTCCTTTTAAAAATAAGAACTCTTGTACATCACATACTAGTTCATCATCAATAAATAACGAGATCATAATTCAACTATACCACATTTTCAACATTACGGATGAATAACAATCACATATCATACTAGGAGTTAGAGATTTGGAATCACCCCGAGGCTCGGATTATATCTTACTTACCTCTAGGACATGCCAAAAAGAAGGAAGGAATAGGCTTTGCGTCTTTCGTTTAGTCGTAATAATAACTTGTACTTTGCCCAACAACACTTAGCCTATATCAAGATATCAAGAGCTATAATTAGTATACAAGGGATTTCAATACGCGCTCCGACGCTCACAATCCCTTTCAAACATTTCACTTGTTACGCATTCAAACCAACTAGTGCTTACAATCTAACATTGCTACTCATTCTTTCTCATATCATTTCTAATCTTAAAACAGTCCACGGTTTGGACTGCTTATATCCTTCAACATGGTTGGTTTCATTAACTCCTTAATTCACATATTCAACATACATACAATATACTATAATGTGCATAAAAACAACAATCCAAATTTGGCACAAAACAGTCCACAAATTCCCCTAAAACAGCCCCTTTACACGGCTTCAATGCCATTCCTACAACTTCATGATTTTCACTCCTTTATCCATACTACAACACCTTCAATCCAATCCCAATACATTGTACAAGAAGACCAAACATAATTCCATTCAATTCTACCACACATGGCTCATGTAAACTTTAAGAAAACAGCCCAATTCTAACATGCACATCATAAACCAATTTCTACAAATCTTAGTTCAATCACATATGGTGGTATACATTTATTATTCAACAATTCAAGCAAAATGGAACCAACCATTGCTTCACCAAGCTCACGGCTGCCACTCAAGTTCAACCACAACAACAAACCAATAACAACGTGCATGAATTACACATTTATATCATCATACAACACAAGAACAATAACCATTCTTACCTTTCAATCTTGTTCTTCACCTTGGTCTAAATCTTCAACTCTCTTGAATGCTACACCTCCTAGTCTCTTCCCAACATCTACCACACGTCCTTATACACTTGAGGAGGATTTAATTTGCTTGGAAATTTAATTTTTGGATCAAAATGAAGCAAGTCATTCTCGGCCGACCATGGCCGAGACTATCTCTCTCTATCTCTTAATTTCTCTACTTTGTATTGATGAAATGAGCTTTCAATTGAATTGTGAATCAGATATATCCCTTATATAGGCAGTCCATAATGTGGACATGTGTCCCACTCAAGTGGTTAGCCAATAAAAGTTGGCCAAATCACAAGTGGGACCCACACGGCCACTTAAGCCTACTAATGATACAATTAGGCTCTTAATCTCACTTAGTCATCTAATCTTGGTCAATTAATCCTTATTCTTCAATAATGTTCTTATACCAAACGAAATCCATAAGCAACTTGTGCATAGAAACGAAATCGGGAGGCGAAAACCCTTACCGGGAACCTTAAAACAGCTTTGTCTGTAACTTGTCGCACTTAGCTTTATAATGTCCCAATGTAAAGATACGGGACATAACATACCCCTCGGAAACGACACCTAAATTTATTCACTATTCATTCAATAGAATTGAATCCACAGCTTGTGCTTTAAGGAAAAGAGATGTTCAAACGTCCGAAACCTTTGGAAATGAAATCAAAATGTCTTGAATTCTTCGTGGATGACCCAATGGGATATAATGACCGTGTTTTTATGTTTGTCACTTGAGTCTCGATATACGTGTATATCGGTTCCCTTCACTTCTTTTATAGAAACTTTATAATCCTGTCTTATGTTTTCTTGTGGTGTTGCTATTCATTGATAGTCTCGCCTTATAGTGATTGTTCCTTCAAGGCGAGACGAAGCGACCGTGGTTATTCCATAAGGTAATCGGGGGCTACCGACCTTACGTCACCCTGATAGACACATGACTTTCTTTGGGTTCTCATGCATGCTGCTTATATGATATGTATATGACATGTATATGATATGTATATGAAAATGGGGAATTTTGGGGAATGGATACATGTTGAGCTATAGACGCATTGCCACCGGGGTGGCATAATTCCATCCCGGACGCGGGATGCCGGACGCGGGACACATGTGGGCGAGCCGACGTATTTCGGCGACATGACTTGTTATTTTCACATGTATATGACACGAAATGTTTTGAACAAAAGTATATAATAAGCAAGCATGACATCCGCCTGAAAGGCACTTACAGGTACGGGTTATCCTTTTATCTCGTTATATGATCTTTGGTTCCACCTGTTGTTATTGCTCATATGTTACATGCTTCACTGTATTATCTTTCACGGCTTACATACTCGGTACACGCATTTCGTACCGACCCCTTTTCTTGGGGTGCGTCTCATGCCACGCAGGCAGACAGGTTGACGGGCTCGACTCCTAGGAGCTTCTCCAGCTGTGCATCGAGAGGCGCTCCAGTTGTTCCGAAGCTTCTATTTTGGGTACTACTTTTGTGTATATATTTGGACACAGCAAAGTCAGTTACTTGTAACTATATGTATCGTGTATAGAGGCTCGTAGACAGATATGTACAGGTAGATGTTTCACAGCCTAGTTGTCTTTGTCACCGTGTGATATGTCAGCACTGTTGATCACTACTACTCGTGTATATGTATGCTATTATCGGCGATGTTGTTAAGGAAAAAAAAATGCCAGTGTTTATACGGCCCACTTAGTAATAAGAATAAGACGTATGACAGGGGGTGCCCGGTACAAGTATCGGGTACTCGTCGCGGCCCCTAGTTGGGTCGTGACACCGGGACGCAGTGAAGGACATATTGAGGCTGGCACGAGCAGAGTAGTGAGAAACCAAATGCACATAAATCATCATCACAGACTCAATGAATAAGTAAGTAGCCGACGCTCGAGAATCAAAACGGAAATCATGTTAAGTTCTTTCAAAAACAAGTCATTAGGACTACACGAAGGTAAATCTCGGGGACCACGGATATGTATCAAACCAATCCGGGCCTGCCCATGCAATTTAAAGTCGTTATACGTTACAAAACTTTCTACGAACGTTTCAAGGCAATCCGGTTCTATCTATGAAAGTTACGGACATTTTTAGACATAAGATCCTTTAGGAACAAAACCGTTTATACAACATTCTAAATCCAATCATACCAAAGACATAAAGACCATATCTTGACCATATTAAGGATGCTAACATCAATAAGTAAATATGAATCATAAAAGTGCTCGGAACTTAAGAATGGAGTTACCTCGAGGCTCGTGTCATAGCCTAATTACAACTAAGACATGCCAAAAAAAGAAAGGTGAGCTTCACATACCTCGTCCGCTTCCTACGCTAATCTGAACTCATGTCTCGGCTTCTCAAAATCTACAACAACGTCATTAGACATCGAACATTAGTCATAAACACTGAAGGATTCAATTCCAAGCCATTATTTTATCTACAGAAATTTGGGCAGCATTTCCCCTATAAATTCAACATCCCCGAGAATTCAACTCGCCAAATCTTCAACAACAATACCAACAACCGTATTAACAACATCAATGATCAATTCAAAACGCATTATAACGCTAGTAATTCTTTTCCACATAATTCAACAACATTCCATTTACCTTCAATTCGATGACATACATTCAAGCTAATGCCAATGATCTCACATTTAAATACTAATTCAAAACCATCCAAACAAAATTCAAGAACGCTTCAAACAATCCGCACGTTATTCAAAACAATCCATCCAAGCTACCATGGAACCCGAAACCTCCAATTTCCATAAGAACAACGTCAACACATTTCTTTCTTCCAAATTCAACAACTACGCCAATAATCCACACTTTAGCAACATTATCTTCATAAATACAAGAAACTATATTTAATTCACATTAGCTTCCAAAACAGCCCACACACAATTTTATCTTCAACTTAATTCATTAAACCTTTATTTACATCATAGAATCCACAACACAACAACCAAAAATACTAAATAAAATTTAGTTCATTCCTTGTCACAAAACAGCCCATACTCACGGCTCAACATCAACATACAAAGTTTCATGAATTTCATCCATTTCTACACACTATTCCCTCCGTTCTAATCCGTTAAAACTCTGAATAAACTTGTTAACAATGAAAATGAACCTTAATCTTACCTTAGGTATGCAGCCACCACGTCCACCCTCTTCTTCTTGGTTGATTTTTAGCTCAAATTGAAGGCAACGCGACGTACGACACTTTTCTCTTCATGGGCTTCGGAATTCGGCGCGGATTTTGGTCAAAATTAGATTTCTCTCTAGGCTCTCCTCTCTCTTTTTCTCCAGAATTTTCTGGGTGTTTTGGTATGAAAAATGAGCAGAAAAGGCTGATATTTCATTTAAAAGGGTGTGGGTAATGGGCCTGACCCGGTTGGGCTCGGGTTGGGCCTGGCCCACTGACCTTTCTGCCTTAAAATGTCCATATCTCCTTATCCCGATGTCGTCTGTGAACCCACGACCTATGGTTGGAAAGCTATTTCAATTATCTACAACTTTAATTCTGGGGGGTTGCCCAAATTCCAAACTCATAATACCGTTTTGGCCCCTCGAAGTCAGATCACCCGAAGACGTTTTCTTAAATAGCCCTTTTGGAGGGCTTACACTCATTTTTAGCTTATGGGTCCTTCTTAGGACTTGCTCAACTTCACATGTACCACCCCTATATCTCTTCATATGTCCTTTATAAAATCCCGACATGTGGGTCCCACCTTAACACACGGCCACTTTGGCCTTTTCATGAAATTTTTATTTCAACTTCTAGCCCCTAATTTCCCTTAATATTCCATACCAATAAAATTCATAAGCAACTTGTGCATTAAAATAAAATCGGAGGTCAAAAGTCTCAACCTCGTATCCCGAACTAGTCTTTTCCTTAACTTATCATGATTAGCTCGGATTATCCCAACGTACAAAATACGGGATATAACAAGGGTAGTGAGTAACTATATGCAGTTTAAAACATTTCAAACTCATTAGAATAATCAAAATGAACCTTCGTTTGAAAATTAAGACAATAGTCAAATCACGTTTCCTTCAAACGTTACTCGGGAACGCATCAAATAGGGCTATATAAGGAGGGTCTCGGGGGTTATAAGCATGCATCAACCCAATCAGATCCCGCTCGTGAAAGTTACGAACATAATTCGTTATGGGACCTTCTATGAACGTATCAAAGCGATCGAGCCCGTATGCAGAAAGTTACGGGCGTTCGTAGTTACGATATCCTTTAAAAAAAATATAAAATTCTTTATGCAACATTTATTATCCAATCATACGAAAGACAAAAAGACCATAGTTCGACTGAACTAGGAATAGTAACATCAAGAAGCAAATGAGAATTGTAGACATGCCAAAAGAAAGAAAGAAAGGGTGAGCTTTACATACCTGTTCAACCTCCTATTAGCTACGCGTATTCGTTCAAACTCATAAATCTACATTTAAAGGGATTCACGCAACGTTAGTCTCTTTATTTCACACTTGTTCCAAATTTCAAACCAAACCATTCTATATTCGTCGAAAAATCGGGCAAAGATCTCCCCGCGTTTATACGCCTAGCCCGAATTCTCAATTCAAAGAACTAACAAAGATCAACAACAATACCAATAGTATTAACATCATTTCCAATACCGACGTATGCCATAAAACAACCCTCGCATAATCGTTTTCTAAATTTCTCAACCAACCAAATTTGCTATATAACTATTTAATAATTTTATTTCCGTAAAGGAGTCGGAATTCATATGAACAACATCAATAACAACAGCCTTCACATTTTACAAGTTAAATACATTTATTTTCATCCAAAATTCTCTTCAAATCTCCTTCCATAATTCACAACACCAACAAACGAATTTATCGCTATTCCCTCCGTGCTAATCCGTTAAAATTCTAAATAAACTCGTTAACAATGAAAAGGAACCGTATTCATACCTTAAGCATTCATCCCCCACGTTATCACTCTTCTCCTTGGTTGATTTTTAGCTCAAATTGAAGACAACGCAACATTACAACACTTTTCTCTTCATGGGCTTCGGAATTCGGGGCTCGATTTTGGTCAAAATTGGTTTTTCTTCTCTCCAAGGCTCTTCTCTATCTCTTTCCAGAATTTTCTGGTGTTCTTGGTCTGAAAAATGAGAGGAAAGGGCTGAAATTTTTCACTTAAATAGGCATGGGTCATGGGCCTAACCCGATTGGGCTCGGTTTGGGCCTAGCCCACTGACCTTTCCGCCTTAAAAAGTCCATATCTCCTTATCCCGATGTCACCTGTGGGTCCACGACCTATGGTTGGAAATATAATTCAATTATCTACAACTTCTATCTTTGGTATTTCCAAATTCCAAACTTATAATACCGTTTCTGCCCCTTGAAGTCAGATCACCCGAAAACGTTACTTAAAAATATTTGTTTGGAGGACTTCCACTTTGATTTGGCTCAAGGGTTCTTCTTGAGTTATGTTTAACTTCACATACGTGATTCATATAAATTGTTGCATGTCCCAAAAAAATCTCAATGTGTGGGCCCCACCTCAGCTTGCGAATAATCCGACGTACAAAAAATACGAAATATAATACTGTCAACGTGAGTTTAAATTATGAAGCAACAACATGATTGTCAATTTTTAAGCACGTTAATAAGGACCTTTTAATTGGTTGGAATACTAGAAGAAAATATTTTTTTGATTAATTTTTCTTGGGGTCTTGTTTGGCTAGGCTTGGCCGAATATGGCTTCTCTCTCTTTTTGTTTTTTTTTCAAGTTTCTAAGGGGTGAAGATGATGAATATGACTTTCTTGTCTTCATCTATCTACATATATGATCCATACAAGTGGACCATGCCCCACACATGACTTGGATCAATTAAATTTGGCCAAGCCATCGGGAGTCCACTCCCTAGCCACACGGCCACTTGGCTTTCATTTCATGAAATACTAACTTCCCAAAATTAACTTTTGACCCCAAATTTTTCTTAATAATCCATACCAATAAAATCATAAGCAACTTATGCCTTAAAACAAAATCGAAGGTCAAAAGTCTCTACCTCGTATCCCGGAATAGTCTTGTCCTTAACTTATCATGGTTAGCCCGGATTATCCCAATGTACAAAATACGGGATATAACACACTTGCCCTCCAATCCTTCCGCAGCGTATTAGATGGACTTAAATCCTCATAAATATAAAATAAGTGCATCTAATCTCATGTATCCTTAGAGATAACTTCAATGTCCATGCTTAAAGCAGCCAATACCTACGAATTTCAACGTACCAAACTATGGGGTGTAACATTCTCTCTCCCCCCTCCCAAAACATTCGTCCTCGAATGTTGGAGTACTTAAGGGATAATCATACATTTCAAACTTTACGGAACTTTAGTAAAGTATCTTTTACAATTGGAACACTACTAATTTCCTGCTTATCACAATTCCAATTTATATGTCTTGTAGGATTCCATACTCGACGACACATAACATGCAATAATTAGAATGATATTTCCTATCACCTTAATTCCCCAGGGATTAAATATGAATTTTACCTTGTAAGTGAATTGCGGGTAAAGTAGAATCTTGCAAGGATTCCTCCGGAATAGTGTCATCTATGGCAGGGAATAAATGGGGATACTTGGACTTCATTTCTGCTTTAGCTTCCCATGTCATCTCTTCCCTATCTTTACTCCTCCATAGAACCTTTACTGAAGCCACCTCTTTGTTTCTGAGTCTGCGGACTTGTCGATCGAGAATAGCAGTTGGCTCTTCCTCGTACGTCAAATTTTCTATAACTTGTATATCATTAACAGGTATGATTCTAGAGGGATCTCCAATACATTTCCTCAGCATGGACACATGAAAAACTGGATGAACCGCTTGCAGTTCTGATGGTAGCTCCAATTCATAAGCCACCTGGCCTACCTTTCGGACAATCTTATAAGGTCTGATATATCGGGGACTGATCTTCCGCTTCTTACCAAGTCGCATCACGCCCTTCATGGGTGATATTTTTAGAAATACCCAATCACCTACCTGGAACTCCAATTCTCATCGCCGTACATCCGCATAAGATTTCTGGCGGCTCTGAGCTGTGCGTAACCATTCCTGAATAAGCTTTACCTTTTCAATAGTCTAATGGATGAGGTCTAGCCCGAATAAGTTTGCTTCTCTGACTTCAAACCATCCCTACACTTCCTGCCATATAAAGCCTCATACTGAGCCATTTGTGATACAGGCATGATAGCTATTGCTATAAGAAAACTCTTTCAGAGGAAAATGATCATCCCAACTCCCTTGAAAATCCAGTACACAGGCTCGTAACATATCTTCCAAAGTCTGAATAGTCCGCTCAGCCTATCCGTCGGACTGCGACTGGAAAGCCGCACTAAGATTTACTCGAGTCCCAAGGCTTTCCTGAAAATATTTCTAGAACTTTACCGTAAACGGAGTGCCTCTGTCCGTTATAATTGACACTGGAATGCCATAAAGTTGCACAATCTCCTTAAGATACAGCTTAGCATAGTCTTCAACAGCATAGGTGGTTCTTACTGGTAAGAAATGGCTGATTTAGTTAACCTGTCAACAATCGCCCAAATAGAATTGAATTTGCGACTAGAACGGGGTAATCCCATGACAAGGTCCATATTAATCACTTCCCACTTCCATGCTGGGATCTCCATTTCTTGTAATAAGCCACTGGGATTCTGGTGTTCGATCTTTACCTATTGGTAAGTGGGGCATTGAGCTACGAAATTAGCAATATCTTTCTTCATACCATCCCACCAATAAAAGCCCTTAAGATCATTCTACATCTTTGTGGATCCGGGATGAATGGAATACCACACGGAGAAAATGAAATTCGACATGACCCCGTCTCTCGAAGCCTGTTACATTTGGAACGCACAACACAAATTTCGGTATTCTAGAATCCCATTTCAATCAAGTTCAAAGGCTCGAAATCCAATTTTGTTGCACTCCTTCCTTAATCTCCAGCTTTAAACCGGATCTTTATTCACGTTGAGCCTTTACATCCGAGGCAAAGAGTTGATCGGGATATATTCGTAAGTGCAATCCCGGTGTTTTCGAATCCAAAGAAAGCGAACTCCCAAATTTGCTAAGCGATAAAATTCCCTAGTCATTTCCAACTTTTCCGCTGCCACATACAATAGGCTACTCGTCGATTTGCGACTTAGAGCATCAGCAACCACATTAGCTTTGTCGGGGTGATGCAAAATCTCAACATTGTAATCCTTTAGCAATTCGAGCCACTTTCTTTTTCTCAAGTTCAGTTCCTTTTGCTTGAATATTTATTGAAGGCTTTTATGGTCTGTATAGATATCAACATGGACTCCATATAAGTAATGCCGCCATATCTTCAAGGCATGAATCACCGCGGCCAATTCCAGATCGTGGGTTGGATAATTTTGCTCATGTTTCCGTTGTCACACCCCAATCCCATCAGGCCATGATGGGCACCCAACTCTTACTTAGAGCTGAGCGAACCCTCTGACATTCACATAATGAAACTGGACATATAATTTTTTTTTTTGGAAATATAATAAAGTACTTTCAGTCAAACAATAGAAATTTGCGAACGATACTCAACTAATAAAAAACCGAGTAAGTCAAAATGATATATCAGCCTGCATGGTCGCTTTACTCAACACGTGACATCTCAACATACTAACCACAGGAAAATGTCTGTAAAGCGTCTAAGAGTAAACACCTGAATTATATGAGTCGGGACAGGGCCCCGACTTACCCATATACACAGATGATAACCATAATGACTCGGCATTGCTCCAGGAAGAAAATGGAGTTTTCCAATCCCAGCTGATAGCCAACCATCTTAGCTGAATACTTTTACCTCGCAAAATAACCGGGACCGTCGGCATGAACACCGCCCCTGTGCAAAGGGACGTCAGTACTAACAATGTACCGAGTATGTAAGGCATAAGAACATCAAGTACAGATGAATCATGAAAACTAGTCTCAATATTTGAATGCGTCTGTGGCTAACATTTGAGAATATCTGCGTAACTATGTATGACTGAAACTGACTATGTGACGTATGATAGGCATAGGTTATAATATAACTTATAGTATTGTGAAACGTACAGCCCGATCCATATATAATATAATAGTGCTGAGGAACGTACGCCCCGATCCATATATAGAATATAATAGGGCCGAGGAACGTACGGCCCAATCCATATATATATTACAATAGTGCCAAGGAACGTACGGCCCGATCCATATATATATAATATAATAGTGCCGAGGAACGTACGGCCCGATCCATATATAATATAATAGTACCGAGGAACGTACGGCCCGATCCATATATATAATATAATAGTGCCGAGGAACGTACGACCCGATCCATATATATAATATAACAGTGCCGAGGAACATACGGCCTAATCCATATATAATATAATATATATAAATGCATGTAAGACTCGGAAAATGATACTCTGAACTCCTCTAATGGCATAAGAAGCTAGTATGATAAGTCTCTGGGAGTTATGGACATAAAAACATAGGAGGCCAAGGATACAAATATCTCTACACTATCTAAGAATAGAGTCTTTGGAACTCGCTTGCTCACTGTGTTCGTTCATATGATAAGGATCATGCCAAAATGAAAGAAAGGGATAGCCTTAACATACCTTGTCCGCTTCTTAAGCTAATCCAAACTTAAGTCTCGGGCTTCCCAAGATCTACAACAACGTCAGTAGATACCAAACATTAGCTATAGGTACTTAGGAATCCAATCCTAAGCTAGCACGTCATTTATAGAAATTCAGACAGCATTTTCTTTATAAATTCAATAAACCCCGAGAATTCAACTCGGCCAAATCATCAACAACAATACTAACAACCAAAACAATCCAGCAAGTATATACTTCAATAACAAGAGTATACACCAAGACAACCCCAATATACACTCGCACATGATAAACCTCAATATACACTCGTATACGATATCTTATACACTTCTTTCTTCCAAATTCATGAAGTATATCAACAATAATATAACAACAACATCAGCTACCACCCGTACACACATAAATCATCTCAATAACACAACAACAATGTCATCAAAACAGCCCACAAGCTCAACATAACCTCTAGCACAAGTTCGAGTTTTCTATCTACAATTTCCATCCCTAACTAGTTGGTTAAGAACTAACAAACCCAATAACATGAAGATGAGATGGAACCTTACCTCAGGAACTCAAGAACACTCCAATTCAACGATTACTTCACCATGAAGTATCTTCCAAAATCACCGTACGAAGAAGAACTAGAATCCAACTAGCACCACGGGACTTTAACACTTCAATTACACTCTTAATATTAATGAAATGGGATGTGGGCTGCTGCCAAGTTTGTTTCCTCCAAAAGATTTATTCCCCAAGGTAACAAAAATGGTTGCTGGAATATTTTTGACTCTTCAAGATGGGCTATATCCTAAGAAAAGTTGCTGGATACTTTTCTTTTGCTCCAAGAGAACTCCAAAGGTCATGAACTAATCTTCAAAGTGAAAGAACTATTCTACAAATTAAATGAATAAGCTGGAACGTTTTCTTTCAAGTTCAAGATGGTAAAGATTCTCAAACTAGAAAGGATAATGTACAGTACCTCTTCCATTATGCAATAATTCTAAAAATGAATTAAAATCTCATGAAATATGATTATCTTTACATGTGTAACCCTCCTAGACTGCCCCTTCATTACTCCTCACCCATTCATGCCATAATCATGCCACCACTCACTTATGTGCATGCATTTTGTTAGGCCACTTATCCATAACACATGTGGACCGTGCCCACATCATAATTTTTCCAACAACCCCAATTAATTTCTTGATCTCAACTCACTTAAATAGTAATCATTTTTAATACACTTCATATACTCATGGTCATAATAATGTGGTAGAACTCTAGTCCATAGCCCCTTTATACATACACCAAATATTATTCTAAATCACTGTCGTCACACTTGTTAAGTCCTAAATAATTTCGGGACCTCATCCTTTTATACACCGATCTCGTAATTTGCATACTTGAATATGATCAAAATCCTCCGGTGCGAGCGGTTCAAACCATAGCCCGAAGGTACCGGTATAGTATTGATGAAACTTATACTATTCGATTTGTGTAACCTCCAACCTTCACGACACCTACTTATCACTTGTTAAGCATCGCATAAATACTTATAACCTCAAAAATTAACCTTGTCCTCGAACTTATGTCGATTAACTTACGACAAGTCCAATGTACAAAAGTACGGGATGTAACATCCTTCCCCCCTTTAGAACATTCATCCTCGAATGTAAACTAGTCCTGTATAAACTAGAACTCATCTATCATGCTGTGCCTCTTTTTGCTTAACTTAATACCATTCTCCACTTGACACCAGTTAATATTGAATTTCCAAAGAAGGTGGTCATAATTTAGTTACTTCCATAATTGACTGCAACTTACTATATCCATCTACACTTGAAGCTTAAGTCGAGTTTTTCTTGTTTTGGAATTATCTTTCCAGTAACAATGTAGAATAGGAGCTGTCTTTCCTTTGGGTAGGTTTACTATCGCATATTGGTTCCTCTTGTTTTCTCTTCTAATTTTTATAGGTATACTTCCACTCTTTATTTAGGTCGCATAGTCTGCAGCGTACCTCCCTTTTGGAGTCATCATTTTAATCCTCCAACATGAACTATCTATAATATTCCCTTTGAATAGTTGAAAACGAGTTTCCTTCTTAGTAATGACTCTCGGTCGTAATACTCCCTGGATTCCTCAGGAATATCCTTTCAAGAGATATAAGTGAGTCACTTTCCTGATATGACCCTTCTTGATACTGGAACTCGTCGATCCTTTTTCCTGCTCAATAATGGTATTAAGTCTCACATAGTTTGCAAATCTCTCCCACTTCGTTTTTTCCATATGACCATAATAATGGTATTGATTCACATCTGTAGAGTCTAGGTAAATTCAATCCGAGATATCCTGTCGTAGGTGTCCCTCGTCGACTCATTAAAGGTTTCATGATTTTCGAGAATTTCGTAATCCTCTAGTAAACTGTTGGAAATTCGCTATAACCAATATGATACAAAATGGAAGTTCCAAGGCCTAATATTCTTCCTATAAAACCCCCTTTTATTCAATGATCCCATCCAATTCGTAAGTAATCTACCACACTTTGAATATCGTAGGAAACATATAACATATACTTATATCATATTCAAAGTAATTGTCCTATTTGTCCTTAATGATAATTCCAACTCAACATTTCGACTCAATTTACCATATAGTTTCCCTCAACTGACCCGGAGTATCACAAACACACTGTTCTTGCTTACCTCTTACTCCGCTTTTTAAGTACCTAATTGGTTTCATTCTCGACATGTAAATAATTGCAGGTTACATAACCGTTCTTGTGTGATTCGTGTATGAACATCTAATCTTATTCGTAAACTTCCCTTCCTTTGGTTCGTTCTATTTTACGTATCTCATACATATCAAAACTCTTTTGTCTATCTGTTGTAACTTATCTTGTCATATTCTTTTCTTTCCTTTATTTGTCCCTTGATCATCACATCTTATATTCTACTATAGAAAACTTTATGTCCCTTCTTGTTTGTCACTTATAAATCGCAATATCATTAACAAATGACTTTACTGTCAATTCCTTCGCTTCTTTTCCAGTATAGCGTCGCTATCCTTTACAATATTCCTCGAGTTAGTTGCTCCCAATGTCATATTATTCGAGGACTTCACAAATGATTTTTAGTACAATCTCAGATACCCACTCGATTTTTGTTCATTTGTTTACTCTCTATTAGACTCATTTCTGCATAACTCTCACTTTTTGTTTTAGAGTCTATATCTGTCACATCTTAGGATTTATCATTTCAATCCCTACACTTGTATTTTCCTTACTCGGTCCCCCCCTTAAGGGTCTTACTTATCTCTATTATCTCACTTCTAATCTCGAATTCATATATCCCTTTTGTCAATTCCCTTATTATACCGCATCATATTCATGCTATTTCCCATAATTTATAGCTACGGTAATTCATGTGTGAAGTCTTAACACACTCATCTTGCAGTTTTACAACCAAGTAATACAACTAACATAGCAACCCAAATAAGGATGTATTTTACTTAGCTCAACCGTTAGTTATGAGGCAATGTCTACATCCGCTCCAATTAACAACTTTTGTTCCATAGGGATGCTCGAAATAGTAGTATGTCTAGCTATACGTACCATCCATGTAATATCATTTATCCTATTCTTCGATACTCAGAGTTCACTTATAAACGTCTTCTTTCCCTTTTCTTCCCATCTCGTTATCTCCTTTCCCGTAATCACTGGTGTAACCGTAAATGCATT